>NC_021163.2:51694029-51757302 GCF_000331145.2 Cicer arietinum | reverse complement strand
CATGCATTTTTGTAGACCCGTCCTATTGCCGTAATGATATTTCATCTTTTATATAGTGATACATATATATATATATATATATATATATATATAATTTACAAAAGAGAAGTTACGGTATTGTTGTTAGACAAATGACTTAAATAAATAAAGTAACATATTAATATTGAGAGTAATGAATATGTCAAATGTTAAAGTATTGTAATTGATAATTAAAATTAAGAGATAGACTTAATTGATATACAATTAAGTTATAAAATGTATTATTTTGTTGTTGAAATTAAAAATGATTAAAGTGAAATAGTTGAAAATACATTCATCTTGTATTCTCGAATTTAAGTTTTTTATTTTTATTTTTATTTTTTTGGATTAATTAATTTCATTACACCCTAGTTGTTTTTCTTTTAGTTTATTCTTTTTGGTTCTCCTTAAGGCATGTAGAAAGATGAACTATTCGTCAGATGATGTAATATGCTCAATCACAATATTTTTTTTTTTGGTAACTGTTGTCTTGATTGTCTTTTCATCTGATTATGATATATGAATATTTTTATTGCTCTATTGAATCTTGATTTTTCATTTGAATAATGAGTTGTCATTTTTCTCCTTATCATTATTCTCATCTTTATACTTCACTTCTTCATGCATTTTACACAGAGGATGTAATATGCTCGACCACAATCTTATTTTTATTTTTTTTTGTAACTGTTGTCTTGATTGTTTCTTCATCTAATGATGATATGTGAATGTTTTTATTGCTTTGTTGTACCTTGATTTTTCGTTTGAATAATGAGTTGTCATCTTTCTCCTTATCATTATCCTCATCTCCATATTTCACTTCTTCATGTACTTTACATTTTTGTTTTATATGCGTGACTTTGTCGGTTGCAGTGACTTGAATTCTAGTATGAGTATTTTTATAGGCTTGCCAACAACATAAACTATGTCCAACAACATGCAGTGTTCCAATGATGTTTGCAATCCAAAAAATAGTTAGTACCAAATGATGTTTCTTTGATAGTTAAGAAGTTGAATTTTGTATTGATTTTGAATGATAATTTCTTTGTGTTACTGATTTGAAGGAAGTAAACTCAAAGTAATGATTTTGAATGATAATTTTTGGGTCTTAGATTTTTTGTTACAATAGTTGTTGTCAAAAACAATGCTTTCTTTGTTCCTACGAAAGGTATGTTAGAATCATTTGCCGGTTATATTTTATGTTGTATATATCACCTTCTTGTATACTATTTTTAAAATTTGAGAGAAGTTCTTTCTTGATTGTTGCATGCAAAGGTGTTTCATTTGAGTTAAAGTCAAATAATTTTAGAGTTGATAGTTCAAAAAGATTTAAATATATTTGCTTTTAAATAAAATAAAATATGAAAACAAAATTGATATACACGGAATTGAATGCAAATAACAAACTTCAATCATTGTGATTGTATACCTTTTCGTCCATATATAATATATAAATTTTTAGAAATGATGAACAAAGTCATGTCTATTTGAATTTTTGTCCGTTTTATTTTACTAAAATTCATTAAATTTAATTTGTTGTTTTATAGTGTTAATTGACATAAAATTAAAGTAAATCATTTGCCATTATTCATATTTGATGTATACTTATAATAGTTTGAAAATTAATATTTTCTAATTGAATTGTTATAAATTTTGAATTTCGATTTTGAAACTAAAATGTTAATGATTATGATTACTCTATTAATATTACTAATAGTTTGAATGTTTGTAAATTAAAATTCTAATATATCCGATTTTAAATAAAAAAATTCACAATTACCACAAAGATCGATGGATAAAATAATCGAGTGAGAGAACATAAAATATTTGTATTTGATTTTCTACTTTGAATATTGATTATTGTGACACCCTAAAATCAAATTGAAATAAAAAGTAAAATGCACTAGTTTTGAAAGAGATTTGCAGCGGTTCCAAAATAGAGTATAAAAGTTTTCCATTAAACTAGAAGGTTTAGGACATCACATTCACACTTACACAAAATGTTTGCATAAAAATTTTCAATAAAAATTCTTTTACTATCGAATATAGTTGAGGTTTATTAAATAAATATTTCTAACATAAAAAAACATTCTAAACTTAGAGACAATTAATTTTTACCTTGATCGATCGAATTTACAAAAAGCTAAATTAGTTCATAACTCAACAAAATACAACAAATTACTTCCACCTAATATCACCTTTCAAAGCGTAGATCACCAAACGATAACCTGAAATAACTGTACTCTCGCAAGTGCCAAGCACAAGCAACAAAGGGTGAGCTTCGAAAACATGTAATAGTATAAATAATTGAGAAGAACACGTAAAATATATTAAACACCGTATCATATCAAATCACAATCAACAAGAATAATCAAGGTAAAACATTGATACAATCCACAACATCAAGTAAGTAAACACACAAATCAAGTAATGTTATGCATGCTCTTATACTCTAGACTCCTCCTCTTTCTTTGGTACCATTCTAACTCTGAAGTATTTGGTTAGGAGGCTTAATACTATGCCACCATGCAAGTGGACGAACAATTCAATTTGGCCATGTACTCATAGATCTCCTCGACTCAACCCGAGACACATATACGCGACAGTCGAGGTAAACGTGTGTTACATGGTAGCTCTTGACATTTGAAGTGCTACCTCCAAGTCACCTAGGAGTTCCCCACTCGAATACCTCCAAGGTCTAACAATCTTGCCCTAAGGCTCAACAACAGACCGCCACGACCAGACTCATTCAATTGTACTTCCCCGGAATCACTAGGATTTTGAGGCCCTACCTATATGATGACTACATATTCTCCACTTCAAAAATTATCAACATCTATTTTCTCCCCTCGTTGGCATAGGTTACTCACTCCATTAAGAGAACCACCCTTGGTACAAGTCAAACTCATCACTATTCAATAAAATGAAATATGCATTTCGTGATATTCATCAAGGTAGTAACATCATAAGTCAACAAGTAACCATCAATGCATATTTTCATAGTCATATACTTACTACATTCAAAATTTATCATCATAATACACAAACTCCAACAATATATGATTTTCACTCACAGATAATAATACTAGATCATTCACACACATCACTTCAATTGAAATTGAATTAATAACAATTCATCATATTTTATATCATATAATGATATCAAGGTAGATATAAACAAAACACATAATACATCAAATACACAATTCTGCAATAATTCAACTACCAAGCAATATTTAAAATTTAAATCAAACAACACCCTATAAAAGTTTCTAACTCGTATTTTAACCTCACCAAATTCAAGTTTTCTCATTAGTCAACTATTACTCAAAAGACTTCAACCGTACTAGCGAGCCTCAAATGAATTATGGGAAATAAGGTTTTCCCATTCATCTCAGTTAACTTACACTCATGAATTCGAACTCTCTCTCACTCCATACCTCCTTTAATGATTTCATACGGTACACTTTAAATTTCAGCAATGTTGGAGCAATCAAAAAATAAATTGTTTGAAAGCGGGTCCAGAGAATAACCAAATTGCAACTGAGAAATTGCGACGATGATAAAAAAAAGTCAAATATTTAATAAATGATATTACAAGTAGAAACAAAGTTGAAATTATGGAGGGAAGAAAAAAAATAATGGTCGGAGGACCTTACCAACACGGTTGACTCGAAACGGTGCTTACGGATAACAACAACACTTAAATTAAAATTAAAAGCGCATCAACATCTGACTTTAATTATGATAGGTTCAAAACAAATGAACAATGAATGCTAGGTTGATCGGAAAACATTTACCGTAACGCCGACGATAACAAGTTTTCACGGATTTTGCTTAAATTGAAAATGAATATTGTAGGACAAAGTTCTCGACCCATAGATCACATAACCGATCTTCGTTATTTCGAGTCAACACTACAACGGCCAGAATCGAGGCTTGAAGGCGATGGTTAGAATTTTCGATTAAGTCATGAATGGTTGTTTTGATTGCGGTTCTTCTCGTAGATGAATGAGTCGAGCACAATGATTTCAAATATGGTGGTTGGAGACATTGAAGACACTCACGGTTGTCGAAAAATATCACATGTAGCGGTTGTTAGAGATGTATTGTGACTTGTTTTCTTATTATGGGAGTCTCATATAGTAGGTCTGGACGAAGATGATTGATGGAGAAGAAATTGTGATGAGTTATTCAACCACGGAATGGAAGAAATTGGTGAAGATGGGGATGAGCTATTACCAGCGGCGGCGCAAGGTTGTAAGAACAAGAAATCTGCTTGTGATTTGTGGTTTAGGGTAAACGAGGTGCAAAATCTGATTTGTGGTTTTGGGTAAAGTGAGGTACAAAATCAGCAAAAACCCAATAAAAAAAAACAACTGAAGCAGAAAGGGGTGTTGATAGCTGACTTAAACTTATATTTCTATAATTTAAGTTAAAAAAAGGATATTAATCACTCATTCTATTCATCCATAATAATTAAAGTATTATTCTCCAAAATATTCATATTACAATACTAATAATTTTCACAAAAATAAGTAAATAGAATAAATAAATACAATATTAACAATTTATCTTATTCACTAATTTAAATCTCAATAAAATTATCACACTATAGCAAATACACATGTAAGGAAAATTAATCATAATTATATATCAACACATATTCTAAACACATGCAATACTAAATTAATTATTTAAAATCCTATTAGATAAATAAAATAATTTATTATAAAATTTAGGGTGTTACAATTCTCCATTCGTTAAATAAATTTCGTCGTCAAAATTTTTGATGAACAATAAACGAACAAATACCTAATTTAGTACCCTCAAGGAACTCCCTCGTTATCTAAGCACTATATGTCAAGAATCAAGTGACTTAGCATGATAGACTACCATGACAATGAATTATTAAAATACATGTCACATATAACATTTCAATCATGAAAGAAATACCACAATTACTCATTATAATTTACAGAGGAATTAAAGCTCATAGAATTAGTAAATAACAACTTACTACGTAACTTGAATGAACGGAAAAAAATTAAACACATTATTAATTTCAATTAACTTCTCAAATAGTGCTTTATTAGTCTCACACTCCTAAAAGAATGTTTAAATTCAAACAACATTTACTCTACAAGTTTAACAAAAGTTAGACATATAGAAGAACATTTAAAATATTCTACACATTAAATAATTATAAACAGAAATGCATATAACAATTCTAAGGACATGTAATCACTTTGCAATCAAGAACCAATATACAAAACCATATTAGAAGGGGTAAATTATTTTTCATGTATTTCAAACTCACAATTTTTTTTTTTTAAAACAATCAACATTTATAGTGTATGCCATTTATAATTAAATCATTTAAAAAAATTATAACCAAATAAGCAAAGAAAATAAAAGTCAATGATGAACATATTACCTCATGACAAGATACACATATACATTGAAATAACTCAACTAACATAAGGGTATAAGGGTGGACCTTCCGTCTAATTAACCAAAATAAAGTCATCATATATTCATAATAATAATGTTGAGTCATTCTTGCCTATTTGCACTAACAGTGAGTCATCGGTTGATCAATCCCTTCTACTCATGTCAATTACTCAAGGTAACAATAACTAAAAATCATTGGATTCAAATATAGATAATTAAAAGACTTTTAACGTGGTCGTAGTGTGGGAAGACATTGTCACATCTCTCACCTCTCTCAACACCGTTAAACTACTTTTAACTTCACAATTTTTTTTTTAAAAAGAAAAAAATTTAGCAACTAGTACATGTACATAAATACTTATAATAAACATATAATACGACAATTAAAATTTATTGTTATTTAATCATAGTCATAAAACAAATAAAATAGTATTTTGGGCTCAACTCAACAAGCAAAGTTATAAGGCAATAATTTAAAAATATCGTCAACCGGAACTCAATCACACCTTTAGATAATTATAATTATTCCTATGCCAAAAATAGCTAGCAACCTTGTTTATTTCACTTAGAAAACAAATTAAGTATAATCTATAATTCAAAAAAAAAAATTTTTTTTTCTCAGTTAAATTATCAAAATAATATTTCAAGTAAGTAGAAGATAGTCAAATTAACTAGTGATAATAAACTAAATTTACTTAATTACCTAATACAATGAGTAACAGCAATAGAAATAACACTTAATTTAAACTTAATCAACAATAAAAAAGAAGAAACATTGAATTATTCCACTGTTAAACACTCCTAAGAACTCTAGATTCTATACACAAATTTCCTACAAAACCATTTAGAACACCTAAACCACAAACAATTTTATATTCACAAAATCAAAACACATTCCTATAACTTATCCAATAAACTGGCACCATGATTCTAAGTTTACTTCAAAACACATTAATGATGATTCTAAATATGTAGTATATTCTCATAGAAAACCATCTACCCTAAATTTATTACAATTAAATTTATTATTTTTTTTTTGAATTAATCCATATCACTTAACACAAACTGAATATAGATTTTTCAAGTAGTAAATAGGACAGGTAACTATTTGCTAGACAATAGCATAACACATTAGCAAAATAAAATGAATGAAACAGTGCATAAACTATGTTCAAAGTTAAACTATATTTTAGAAAATTAATTTGAACTTTTTTGTTGTTGTTTAATCAGCAAGATATATTAATAACACTAACCTTTCATAAGAAGTGCAAGATCAACCATTGAATATAAGGTGTTGATACAAATAACTCATGCAAAGTAACACTGATACAAATAAAAAATATATGCTTACACCCAAACATACAACCAACCGAACAAGAAAAGACTTAGCTTCCAAAAACTACCTCAAAAACCATAAATCAATTTAGATACCTTACAAAAATACTGATCAAACACATATGGAACATTATCAATTCAAGACCCGAACAACGATATAACTTTTTTTTCCAGTCGGCATGTCATCCCTTCTATTCATAGATTCACTTTTGATGTAATCATTCAATTATTCAAATACTAAATGTAAAAACACTGTTCACCTCATATTTGACAAGGCACACTAACTATTTTCAACTCCTAAGTGAACATTAAAATACTAACTAGTAGCATGTGTCATCCAAATATGAGTTTTGCAAGTTTGTGCCAAAGGTTAAAAATGGGGAGGTACAAAAATTAAAACAACACTACAGCTAAACTGGGAATTAAAACAACACTACAGCTCAACCGGAGAATATTACACAAAGACATAATCATTTGTTACTAATAAACCAAAGAACCAGTGCAGGGCACCACCATGTAAGAACAAAATCAATTATCATAATTGTATCATGGGTAAGCAACATAAGACAGTACGCAACACAGCCAAACCAAACAGATATGACTAGCTTCTACAATCATGTTTTAAATGTCACTAAACATTATAATTCATTTCCATCTCAGATGATTCCAAAACCCTTTAAAATGATAGAAGTAATCCATTTTCCAAATTCCACCAGCCAGCAACACACCACACCTACTAACTTAAGACACAAATTCACTAACTTGCAATTTACACGAAAACCAAAATACTCAGCAAAACCAACAACGAAAAGTCAAAAACAAGAAGCAAAAGAAACCACAAGAAGCAAAGAATCTTTGCAGCTCACAAAATTTGAAATATATAAAGTAAAATCACACAATCTTAATTTGTACTCAAACATAAAACTCCCATATTATATTACAAAAACATACTCATCTTTATCTCAATCTACTACAAACAAGTTATCATCTTTATCTCAATCTACTACAAACAAGTTATTTCATTTTTTTTCTTTGATATATGCACGTTACAACATCGTTCCAAGCCAAAACAATACTTAGAGATTTCAAACTTTCAGTGTCCAAATACTTCATGCGGAAAATGCTATGGTGGACCACTTTTATGGACCGGTGTTTAAAATTCACTCGAACCACTAATAATGATGGCAAGTATAATTTAAATTTCTTCTCAAATTTTACGGCCAAGGCAATTATTATATCAATGTCCATTCGAAAAACAAGAAAAAATGAATACGTCCTTCAAAAAATAACTAACATCAAACAAGTCAATATCTTAGTCGTTAAATCATACTTCCAAAGAGTGTAATTCATTATCATTAGAGTTTCAAATGACTTTTAAGCAGTGGTTCGCGGTAATAGAATATACCTACATGGCATATATATTTAACAAACTTTACAAACAAACAAAAAATAATAACAACAACAAAAGAAAAATCTCAAATTATCACAAACATAAATAAACATAACTAAAAATAAGAACCAATAGTTGATTATCCTAATATTATAATGATAATAATGGTACAAAAGTAAACACAACTAACACAATTCACATTTGACTAACACTGAACCAATGCTCGATCCACTCAGCTACATTGGACAGACCTACTCTTATACCACTAATGTGACACCCTAAATCCAAATTGAAATAAAAAGTAAAATGCAATAGTTTTGAAAGAGATTCGTAGCGATTCCAAAATAGAGTATAATTTTTTTCCGTTAAACTATAAGGTTCAGGACGTCACATTCACACTTACACAAAATGTTTGCATAAAAATTTTCAATAAAAATTGTTTTTATATAGAATATAGTTGATGTTTATTAAATAAATATTTATGACATAAAAAAACGTTCTAAACTTAGAGACAATTAATTTTTACCTCCGAATAAAAGATAAAAATAACACAATTGATTGATCGAATTTACAAAAACATAAATTAGTTCGTAACTCAATAAAGTACGACAAATTACTCCCACCCAGTATCACTTATCAAAGTGTGGATCACCAAACGATAACCTGAAATAGCTACGCTCTCGCAAGCGCCAAATATAAGCAACGAGGGCTAAGCTTCGAAAACATGTAATAGTATAAATAATTGAGAAGAACACATAAAATATATTAAACACCGTATCATATCAAATCAAAATCAACAAGAATAATCAAGGTAAAATATTGATACCATCCACAACATCAAGTAAGTAAACACACAAATCAAGTAATGTTATGCATGCTCTTATACTCTAGACTCCTCATCTTTCTTTGGTACCATTCTAACTCTGAAGTACTTGGTTAGGAGGCTTGATACTATGCCACCACACAAGTGAACGAACAATTCAATTTGGCCATGTTCTCATAGATCCCCTCAACTCAACCTGAGACACATATACGCGACAGTTGAGGTAAACATGTGTTTCATGGTAGCTCCCAACATTTGGAGTTCTACCTCCAAGTCACCTAGGAGTTCCCCACCCGAATTCCTCCAAGGTCTAACAATCTTGCTGTAAGACCCATAATTTTAAAGTACCAATTATGTATTTTTGGTGTATTTTAGATTTTGGCTCGGAGGCTTTTAAGCCAAAGTTATTAATATTTTGGAGTTTTATAATCAAAAAGATATTTTGATGCCAATTAAAATTTCTCGTCGATAAATAAATTGAATTTAACTGCGAAGAATCCTTTACGGAGAATTTAATGCGTTTCGGGTGAAACGGTAATTTAACAAATATCTAGATTTTGAGATATTTGTTAAGTTATATTTATTATATTTATATATGTTTGTTTGGAGGGAAAAAGAAAGGAAAACTAGAAGGAAGGAAAAGGAAAAGAAAATAGTATAAAAGGAAGGAAGGAAAAAGGAAGAAAGGAAAAACAAAAGAAAGAAAAAGAAAGGAAGGAAAATTTCAAAACTCCATCTTCTTCCTCTCTGTACCCGCGAAGCTTTTCCCTCCTTTCTCCCATTTTCATTTTTGTCGCTTTCTTTTCTTCAAAACTAGTAACCCAAGGTTGGGTGAGAGTTAGATCAAGGTTTTCGCAACTCCACTTTTCCTCTTTGATTCGAAAACGAAGAAAAACGGTTTTTGAGATCCAAACACAAACCCCTCCGTTTCTTCTTGATCCAAGCTTCATTTCTCGAAGAGATAGAAGGGAAAGTTGCTCACCACCACGCTACGGTGCTAGTGAACTAATTTGGAAGCGGCGTTGCGAGCGAAGATTTTACCGGAATTACTCGCGGTACCGGAAACGCACGTTAAAGCTAACGTTGAGGTAAGGGCTCCTTCCAAACTTCTAGTTGCATTAGGGACTTATCTGTGGTTGTGTGGGAAGGAATTTGTTAGGGTTAAATGTATCGATTTGGGGAAAAACGAAACTAGTGCGTTATGGGTAAAACCTTAGAGTTAGGTTTTGTTTATAATGATGAATGTTTCGTGGTAAATGAATTTGAAGTCATTGTATATGATTATGAACAAATGAAATTGGTTGTATCTGGGTGTTATGTTGCTTTGATTTGTGTTCGTTGTTTTTGACATGCTCTTAATTGATATTGATGAGATTTGATGTGTGTATGGTTGGATTTGTGAATAAATGAATTGATATGTTTTGATGTGAGAATTTGTTGAGTTTGTGTTGTGTGAAATTTGAAAACCATTAAGTTAAATGAGTATTAAGAATGGGGAATCTCTTAATGTCTCGTTTACTTAATGTGCGTTTGTTTGTGAAAAATCGTTTAAGTTAACTGGGCGTTAAGAATGGGGAATCTCTTAATGTCTCGGTTACTTAATATTTTGTTTTAAAGAAAAATCGTTTAAGTTAACTGGGCGTTAAGAAGGGGGAATCTCTTAATGTCTCGGTTACTTAATATTTTGTTTTGAAAACCGTTTAAGTTAACTGGACGTTAAGGAGGGGGAACCTCTTAATGTCTCGGTTACTTAATATTTTGTTTTAAAGAAAAATCGTTTAAGTTAACTGGGCGTTAAGAATGGGGAATCTCTTAATGTCTCGGTTACTTAATATTTTGTTTTGAAAACCGTTTAAGTTAACTGGACGTTAAGGAGGGGGAACCTCTTAATGCCTCGGTTACTTAATATTTTGTTTTAAAGAAAAATCGTTTAAGTTAACTGGGCGTTAAGAATGGGGAATCTCTTAATGTCTCGGTTACTTAATATTTTGTTTTAAAGAAAAATCGTTTAAGTTAACTGGGCGTTAAGAATGGGGAATCTCTTAATGTCTCGGTTACTTAATATTTTGTTTTGAAAACCGTTTAAGTTAACTGGACGTTAAGGAGGGGGAACCTCTTAATGTCTCGGTTACTTAATATTTTGTTTTGAAAACCGTTTAAGTAAACTGGGCGTTAAGAATGGGGAATCTCTTAATGTCTCGGTTACTTAATATTTTGTTTTAAAGAAAAATCGTTTAAGTTAACTGGGCGTTAAGAACGGGGAATCTCTTAATGTCTCGGTTACTTAATATTTTGTTTTAAAGAAAAATCGTTTAAGTTAACTGGGCGTTAAGAACGGGGAATCTCTTAATGTCTCGGTTACTTAATATTTTGTTTTGAAAACCGTTTAAGTAAACTGGGCGTTAAGAATGGGGAATCTCTTAATGTCTCGGTTACTTAATATTTTGTTTTGAAAACCGTTTAAGTAAACTGGGCGTTAAGAATGGGGAATCTCTTAATGTCGTGGTAATCGCGTAGTAATTGCTAAGTGTTAGGTTGTGGACTTGATTAGAAATGACTTGAGTTAATTCATAAATTTTTGGAAAAATGATCAGGGAAATCGATTTTCCAATCGATTGGATGGTAGACAGGGACTTGGCCAAATGGACAAAATCGATTAGCCAATCGATTTTGTAATCAGTTTTCGAAAATCATTTACGAAATCGATTGCCCAATCGATTGGGCCTAAGTCAGGGACTCATCCATATTCGACCAAATCGATTTGGAAATCGATTGGCTTAAAACCTGGGGGCTCAGTACTCACTCAATCGATTGCCAAATCGATTGATTCAGCCCAGGATTCTGTTTTCATTAAAAACCTTCACCCCAATCGATTTCCCAATCGATTGGCTCAGTGAAAATCCTCAGTTTGAGTTAGATGATTGATTACTCATTAACTTATCCATATCTTGACTTGTTATGTGTTAATTAGGAGATTGAGAACCTCATTTTACTTTCATTTTAATTGGCAAGGTATTGTATGAACTTTTAGCATATTGAAAATCCTGTTAAGGTGCATGCTTAGTTGAAAAGTTGTTTTGAGCATTTAAAAACTTAATTGCTATGTGTTAACTGTTATTTTTTTGGTTGGTGACCCTTTACAATTATTGTGGAAATCTGGGCTTCGCCCTCAGATGAGAGTCAGGACGGTCCTACCGGTTCGTACCCTACGGACGGGAATGGAGATGGGAACGCTTGACTGCAGTTATGTTAGGAGGATCTCACGTGGAGCATGGAGATACTCAGGGTGTATAGCTTTTTGGTAGGATGATCAGATTAGGATGATGTATAGGGACTAGGTGTCCTTCTTTTGGATTGGAGTATTCTTAGTTTGGAAAACTGTACTTATACTAATGTTGTCAGTTTGACTTCTTATTTGAATGGGTTCCATGTACCATTCGTTGCTGTGTAAATGGTTTGGATTTATAATTGGAGAAACTTTTCCGCTGTTTGTAAATTATAATGACTCAATTATTTATCCAAAGGCATTTTCCTGATTTAATTTTTGTTGGTTTTTAATTACTTTTAGAGAAAAAAAAAATATACCCTCGCTTTGAAAAACGGGGTGTTACACTTGCCCTAAAGCTCAATAACAGACCGCCACGATCAGACTCATTCAGTTGTACTTCCCCATAATCACTAGGCTTGTCAGGTCCTACATATTCGATGACCAAATAATCTCCACTTCAAAAATTATCATCTATTTTCTTCCCTCGTTGACCTAGGTTACTCACTCCATTAAGAGAACCATCATTGACACAGGTCGAATTCATCACTATTCATCAAGGTGGTAACATCATAAGTCAACTAGTAATCATCAATGCATATTTTCATAGTCATATGTTACATTCAAAATTTATCATCTTAATACACAAACTCAACAATATATGATTTTCACTCAGAAATAATAATTCTAAATCGTTCACACATTACTTCAATTGAAATTGAATTAATAACAATTCGTCACATTATATATCATATAACAATATCAAGGTAGATATACACAAAACAAAAAATACGTGAAATACACAATTCTACAATAATTTAACTACCACACAATCTTCAAAATTTAAATCAAACAACACCCTATAAAATTTTCTAACTCGTATTTTAACCTCACCAAATTCAAGTTTTCTCATTAGTCAATTATTACTCAAAGTACTTCAGCCGTATGTAGCGATCTTCGTTATTTCGGGTCAACACTACAATGGCCAGAATCAAGGCTTGAAGGCGATGGTTAGAATTTTTGATTAGCTCATGAATGGTTGTTTTGATTGTGGTTCTTCCTGTAGATAAAGGAGTCGAGCACAATGATTTCAAATATGGTGGTTGGAGACATTGACGACACTCATGGCTGTCGAAAAATATCACATGTAGCAGTTGTTAGAGATTTATTGTGACTTGTTTTCTTATTATGGGAGTCTCATATAGTAGGTATGGACGAAGATGATTGATGGTGAAGAAATTGTGATGAGTTATTCAACCATGGAATGGAAGAAATTGGTGAAGATGGTGATGAGCTATTTTCGGCGGCGATGCAAGGTTGTATGAACAAGAAATCTGATTGTGATTTGTGGTTTAGGGTAAATGAGGTGCAAACTCTGATTTGAGGTTTTGGTTAAAGTGAGATACAAAATCAGTAAAAGCCCAATAAAAAAACAAGCTGAAGTAGAAAATATAAGGGGTGTTGATAGAAATGATGGAAAAAGTCATGTATCTTTGAACTTTGGTCAGTTTTATTTTACTGAAATTAATTAAATTAAATTTCTTGTTTTATAGTGTTAATTGACATGAAACTAAAGTAATTCATTTGCAATTATTTGTATTTGATGTATACTTATAATTGTTTGACAATTAATATTTTGTAACTGAATTGTTATGAATTTTAGATATCGGTTTTGAAACCAAAATGTTAATGATTATGATTACTCTATTAATATTAATAATAGTTTGAATGTTTGTAAATTAAAATTCTGATATATCTGATTGAAAATATTTTTTTTTTACAATTACCACAAAGATCGATGATTAAAATGATCGAAGTCATTAACTTTAATATTTGAAATATTTCCACGACATACATGCCGATTTGTCTTCATGAAATTTAAAATGATCGAAGCCAATAACTTTAACATCTGAAATTTAAAATGATCCGATTGGTCTTTTTTGTTCATATTTTAATTTACCCTAAGCTTTAAATTTTAATTATTTCATAATTCAAAAGCACATATCTTTTAAACATGATTAGAATCTACTTGAGTCAAACTTTTTCTTACTTGACAAGTGACCGTCTATCTGATAAGAAGAAGTGAAATGAATGTTGAGAAAGCAAGAACACCTCTAATCAAAGCTGAGGAATAGACTGATGCATTTACCCCCTCCACCCGAGTAAAAGGATTAGTGGAAAAAATTAATGTCTTCTGGCCAATTGTTGTAGTGGCCTGCATCTGTAGGGTTTGTGCTTCCCCAATTGAACTTATTTGCAACTTGTAAGCTACTCAACATATACTACGTTGAGGTAAAACTAAGAATATGAGACACACAAGCAAAGTGACACTTAAAAATAACTAAAGAAGGAAAATAGTTCAGAAGGTTGAGGGAAAAAAATATTGATGTATAAATATACCATGTCATAGCATTGAAAAACACCAATTCCTGGGAATTTCAATGTGCCATTTAGATCTGGGTATGATGGGTAGTGAAGTTCGCCAGCTGGTCCCATCCCAACATGGATTTTTTGGATAGTGGCAATGATTGAAGTTCGTGTAAGAAACAATACATAACATTAAGTCACTATGAGCCATATTGATTTCAAAGATTGCATATAACATAATTGAATTTTTGGCGGGCAAAATATGAGAAGCAGCAAAATCAAAAATGGACAAAGAGTTATCTTTGGAGTAGAGTCAGTGATTTTGAAGAGTTACTGCAGAGGGATGTTAAATAAGATATTTCGTAGAAGATGATTTTGCAAGGATAACGAAGCAGAAATGGACATTGACTTGGGCGTACACAAGAGGGTAGAAGAAATTGTTGGAGGAAGCCATTAAAAAAATTAAAGATTAGAGGGATTAAAAGAGAGAAATATTATTTTGAAACATGTTAGAGAAAAATGAGGTGAAACATAAAAATACAAAGAACTCTCTAACATCGTATACATCAACTTTTTTGGTGGGGATGGATATGTTTGCAAATGTGGAAGGAATTACTATGAAGTGAAATGAATGTTGAAAAAGCAAGAACACCTCCAATCAAAGCTGAGGAGTAGAGTGATACATCTCCCTCCTCCACCCCAGTGAAAGGATTAGCGGAAAAAATTAGTGTCTTCTAGCCAATTATTGTGGTGGCCTACCTCAGTAGGGTATGTGCTTCCCGAATTGAACTGATTTGTAGCTTCGTCTGTAACTTGTAAGCTACTCAACATATACTATGTTGAAGTAAAACTAAGAATATGAGACACACAAAGCAAAATGACACTTAAAAACAACTAAAGAAGGAAAATAGTTCAGAAGGATGAGGGACAAAATATTCTTGTATAAATATACATTGTCATAGCATTGGAAAACACCAATTCTTGAGAATTTCCATGTGCCATTTTGCTCTAGGTATGAAGGGTACCGAAGTTCATCGAATGGTCCCATCCCAACTTGGATTTTCTTGATAGTGGCGGTGATAGAAGTTCATGTAAGAAACTATACATAGCATTAAGTCCCTATAAGCCATATTGATTTTAAAGATTGCGTAGAACATAATTGAATTTATGGTGGGGCAAAACCCGAGAAGCAGCAAAATCCAAAATGGACAAAGAGAAAGAAATTTTGTGTTGCAACGAACAAACCTATTCCTCTTTCGAGCAGAGTCAGTCTGAGTATCTTTGGAGTAGAGTCAGTGATTTCGAAGAGTTATCGTGGAGGGACGTCAAAGAAAATGGTTTCGCAAAAGATGATTTTGCAAGAATGACAAAGCAGAAGTGGACATTGACTTGGGCGTACACTAGATGGAAGAAGATACTGTTGAAGGAAGCCATTAAAAATATTAGGGATTATAGGGATTAAAAGAGAGAAAAATTATTTAGAAATTGAATAGAGAAAAATGAGGTGAAACATAAAAATACAAAGAACTTTATAACATCGTACACATCAACTTTTTTGCCGAGGTTGTATATGTTTGCAAATGTGGAAGAAATTACTATGAAGTGAAATGAATGTTGAGAAAGCAATAACACCTCCAATCAAAGTTGAGGAGTAGAGTGATGTCTCTCTCTCCTCCACCCCAGTGAAAGGATTATCGAAAATAATTAGTGTCTTCTAGCCAATTGTTCTAGTGGCCTGCATGAGTAGGGTATGTGCTTCCCCAATTGAACTTATTTGCATCTTTGTTTGCAACTTGTAAGCTACTCAACATATACTACATTGAAGTAAAACTACGAATATGAGACACACAAAGCAAAGTGACACTTAAAAACAACTAAAGAAGGAAAATAGTTCAGAAGGATGAGGGAAAAAATATTGATCTATAAATATACCTTGTCATAGCATTGGAAAACACCAATTCTTGGGAATTTCCATGTGCCATTTTGCTCTAGGTATGAAGGGTACCGAAGTTCGCTGGCTGATCTCATCCTAACTTATATTTCCTGGATAGTGGCGGGGATAGAAGTTCATGTAAAAAAACTATACATAGCATTAAGGCATTATGAGCTTGATTGAATTCAAATATTGCATAAAACATAATTGAATTTATGGTTGGCAAAATCTGAGAAGCAACAAAATCAAAAATGGAGAAATAGAAGGAATTTTTTTGTTGCAACGAATAAACCTATACCTTTTTTGGGGTATCTTTCGAGTAGAGTCGGTTCAGGTATCTTTTGAGTAGAGTCAGTGATTTCGAAGAGTTACCGCAGAGGGATGTCAAAGATGATGATTTTGCAAGGATGATGAAGCAGAATCAGACATTGACTTGGGAGTACACAAGAGGAAACAAGAAACTGTTGGAGGAAGCTATTAAAAAAATTAAGGATTATAGGGATTAAAAGAGGGAAAAATTATTTAGAAACTGAATAGAGAAAAATGAGGTGAAACATAAAAACACAAAGAACTCTCTAACAGCGCACACATAAGCTTTTTTGTTGAGGTGAGATATATTTGCATATGTGGAATGAATTACTGTGAGGTGGAAGAGAGTTTATTTTAAATATATATATTAGAAGAGTTGAATCATGGTCTGAAGATTCCATGGAGCACAAATATATTTTTTAGTATGCTTTAAAGAATTTTTTTGATTCCGACTGATGGTGTTGGACGAAACATTCTAAAAAGTATGTATTTTAGGTTTTTCATTGTAGCGAATATTCAACAAGATATATTGAGAGTTTGAACATTTGAAGGAATTGAATTCATCTCATAATAATAGAAGTTATAACTAAATAATACTTCATCACTTTTTCATAAAACATTTTTGTGATATAAGTGATTTGAGAGTGATATATTTCTCATATTTATATACAGTTATTATCAAGGAATCATCTCAACTAACTAACTAACTCCAATTTAGGAAAAATAACTAATTGACTACTTAACAATATCTAACATCATAATTAACTATTTACAAGAGTGAACTAAATATAAGGATTTAAGATTTCTAATACTCCTCCTCCGTCAAGTTAGATGGTAGATGTCTAAGATACCCAACTTGAATATGAATTTTTGCAATTGAACCTTAGGTAGACCATTTGTCAATGAATTAGCTTATTATGTACTTAACAGTACTTGATGAGTCAATGAGTTGTATACTGGGACATCATGATAAATTTGGTAAGAAAGAACATGCTATTTATTATTTGAGCAAAAAGTTCACCAACTGTGAAACAAGGTATTCATGTTTGAACAGACAGGTTGCGCATTAGCATGGGCTGCTCATCGGTTGAGGCAATACATGTCATGTCATACAACTTGATTGGTGTCTAAAATGAACCCAATTAAGTATATCTTTGAGAAACTTGTTATTACTGGAACGATTGCCCGTTGGCAGATGTTGTTACCAAAATACAACTTGGTGTATGTTACATAGAAGGCTATCTAAGGAAGCGCACTAGCAGAGTATTTGGTCCAACAACTTGTAGAATATTTTAAATCAATGCAGTGCGAATTCCCAATGAAGGCGTAATGATGTTATTTGAAGAGACTGAATCATCTGATAAAGAAAAATGGATGTTGTTGTTTGATGGTGCTTCTAATGCATTAGGGCATGCAATTGGAGCCAATTTGATTTCCCCAAAGAACCAATTCACTCCATTTATGGCTTGGTTGTGTTTTGATTGCACAAACAATATTGCAGAATATGAGGCATGTGTTATGGGCACTAAAGTAGCTATTGAATCAAAAATAAAAGTTCTTGAGATATATGGAGACTCATTGTTGGTCATCCATCAGACGAAAGGAGAGCGAGAAACGCGAGATTCCAAGTTGATTCCATACCATACCTATATCAAAGAATTGACAGAACACTTTGAGAAGATTACTTTTCACCATATCCCTCGAGAAAGAAACCAATTAGCTGACGCCCTAGCCACATTGTCATCAATGTTCAAAATAAGCATCGGTCAGGATGTGCCAGACATAAAAATTCAACAAAATGATAAGCCATCATATTGCTTATCAATAGATGAAGAATCTGACGGCATGCCATGGTTTTATGATATCAAATCCTATGTTAAGAATAAGGAATATCCATTTGGTGTTTCAGATAACGACAAGAGGGTTTTGAGGAGGTGGTCAATGAACTTCTTCTTAAATGGTGATGTTCTTTATAAGAGAAATCATTATATGGTTCTCCTCAGATGTGTGGACGAAACATAAGTTGATAAAATCATTCAAGAGGTTCAGGAAGGTTCTTTTGAAACTCATGAAAATGGGCACGCAATGGTATGAAAAATATTAAGGGCTGGTTACTATTGGTTGACCATTGAGTCCGATTGCTTTAAATGGACACCGGTTTATCCTAGTAGCTATTGATTATTTCACAAAATGAGTTGAAGCTAGGAGTGTGGTCGTCAATTCATCAAAAGAGAATTGATTTGTCGATATGGCTTGCCAAATAAGATAATCACTGATAACGTGACCAATCTGAATAACAAATTGATGAAAGAGTTGTGTGATAGTTTCAAAATTTAACAACATAACTCTTCGCCATATCGTTCAGAAATGAATGGAGCTGTAGAAGCAACAAATAAGAATATCAAGAAGGTCATACAAAAGATGTTGGAGACATATAAGGATTGACATGAAATGCTTCCCTTTGCATTACATGAATATAGAACTTATGTTCGCACCTCAACAGGAACAACTCCTTTTTCATTGTTGTATGGAATGAAAGCGATACTTCCCATTGAAGTTGAAATCCCGTCGATCAAAGTCTTGATGGAAATAAAACTAGAAGAGGCAAAATGGGTTCAATCACAATTCAACCAATTGAATCTCATAGAAGAAAAAAGATTGATAGCTCTGTGTCATGGTCAACTATATCAAAAAAGACTTAAAAAACCCTATGCTAAAAAAGTTTGTCCTCAAGAGTTTCAAGAAGGAGACTTATGTTAAAGAAAACATTGCCCATAAAAAAAATCGTCGTGGAAAATGGACCCCAAATTATGAGTGACCATATGTTATGAAAAAAGCTTTTTCTGGGGGAGCTCTAATACTCGCAGAAATGGATGTAGACGACCTTACACATCCAGTAAATTCATATGTAGTCAAAAAATATTATGGTTGAAAAAAAAAAATTGAAAAATGGGCTCCCTAGGTTGAAAACCTGAAAAGGTGACCTATGCAAAAATTAGAATATCCTGATGGATTGAAAACTTGGAAGCGCGGTCTGTGCAAAAGTAAAAAAAGAACAGAAAAGATCAGGCCGTTCAAATTGGGGAAGTTATTATTCTTCAAAGCTAACCAACATGAGTCCTAAATTACAAGAAATACTAGTGTTAGTTATCCCTTCAGTTAAAGATAAATACACTTATCCCTACATTGTAACCCCTACCTCAATTTGTTTTGTTCCTAATGTAATGAATGCACTTTTTTTTCAATATTTTCATTCGATGTATATTACCCTATTTCTAAGCTAATTCAGTCTCATGGTTGTTTATTCTAGCATTTTGTAAAAAAATGTTAGTAAATGTTGGAATTTGAAATATGTGTAAACATAAAAAAAATAATTTTAATTATTTTGATATTTGAAAAATATATACACGGGAACTCAATAGATTCTCAACATATATGAGGCTATCAACAAAAAGAAGGCAATCATTTTAGACAATGCTATTTCTTTCGTCTCTAAAAAGAGAGTCACATGAGATTTACAAGAATCATCATCCAAAGAATGGTTGTTATCTTCATCCGTTGAATCATGGGAGCATAGAAGATAATAAAGATCGGGGAATTAAATAAACAAACAAAAATTTATCTAACACATAAATCATGCATCTTCATTCATACTTTACCTACTCAACAACCTCGCATAATACATGAATAATTCATATCTTAATTTTATGTTTCATATATACTTAACAATCTTGTGTTATATTGTTCATTATCATTATTATGTGTTTTAACGTTTGTGTTGCAACTATCATATACATACTCTCTCTATTTATTTACCTTCTAAACGATCGTTTTTTCATTTCTGTCGACATATGCATCAATAACTAATCCGAAGACAATCATTTTCATTCATGTTAATCTAAGCATCAGTAACCAATTCGAAGAAGATTATTTATATTTTTGTCAATTTATGCATCAGTAATCAATCCGAAGACGATCAATTATATTTATTTCGATTTACGCACCAGTAACCAATCTAGAGACGATCGCTTTTCATCTTTGTCAAACATGTTTATCACATCTTATGTCACATCTCATCTTCTAATTTCACTATTTATTTAGATAAAATTTAGGTCCTTATATTTAATTATCTTTTACAACGATAATATTCATATTATCTGATAAATATAATTAAATAGGGGCAACTGTAGTACCTCAATTTTGTCTGATTAATTAAAAATAATTTTAAAAATAGGTAAAAGTAAGTTTAATAAACATTTTGCACTTATTATCACTTAAGTAAGAAAAATCGTTATTTTGAATATGTTCTATTTTAAGTTCATAAGTGTTCCCATTACATTACACCAAAAACAACATAAAATAAAATAAAATAAAAAATATATTTATTCTTCTTACTTATCTACAGAGCCAAAGCCTCATTTCCTTTATTTTCATGTTGCTTATTTTTTACTCTTTTAATAATAAAGATATGATCTTCGTTCAGATTAAACACAATAAAAAAGATCAGCCACTCTTTTTTGTTGTTTGTTTCTGAATTCAACGAAGAAAAAGAGATGAAGTGTTGTATAAAAGAAAATAAAGCAGAGAAGATAGAGAAAATAAAAAATCCACCATCCTCCTTCCTCAAATCAACTCATAACCATAAATAAACTCAAACTTATTTTAATAACACAACCAACAAAAATCAATTAAAATATAAAATAGATAAGACAACTGTTACGATCTTCTAATTCAGCCGCACACCACATCGTCGCCTCTATCTTCACCGTGGCCGGTATCTGGAAAGGGAGGTACTCTTTTTCCCTCTCTTAATGTTTGTTTTGCTTTTCAAACTTTATATTATTGAAAGATGTAAGCATCATTCTATTAGAAACTCAAATTTGGAACTAGAGTTTAATTTGTTGGAAGATGAAAACTTTGTTTTGGTTAAGACTTTAATTCTTTAAACTTTTTTATTTTTTATTTTGTAAAGATGTAACTGCATGCTATCACTACTGGCTGCTATCCCTATTATAATTTTATTGGTTTTTGTATAAGAACGCGACCTTAACCTACCATCCATATTTTTCTTCTGATACTCTACTGTTATTTTGTTTATCATGTTAACTAGTAATCAATAAATATTTTATCCCATTTAATATAAATAATAATCATTTAATCTAAATAATTATGATCATTTCACATAATTAATTTTATTTAATATAAATAATTATGGATGTAATTAAATAGCTATAAACATAATTTATTTCATTGGTGAATAATGTTAACCGATTTTATTTCTTTGGTTTGTGCTATTTAATATTAAATTGAGTTTTGTTTCCATAACTTATTTAATTAAAAAATATTTTGAAAGAAGCTTAGTCTTGTAAACAATATTTTTGTTCCATTATTAAAATGTGTTTTCGTTTATTTAACAAATCGAGTTACAAGTTCATATATCTCTTTTGCTCTTATTTTATTTTTGTGTTTATTATTGATTTCATTTCGTAGAATCATTTGAACTTATTTAATATTCAATATCAATTTTTTAAACGAAAATAAAGATAAAATTATAATCAAATATTGAAGGGTTAATTAAATGTGACATTTTATTTACCTTTAAGTTGTTAAGACGCAAATTGTGACAGCTTGTTAGTTCTAAACCTCACCTTCAAAATTAAATTAATAAATATACAAAAATTAGTTTAAAGTGGTTCTTTATACATGATATGTTATTAATCTTTTAGTAGTTATAACAGAAGTTGTACAATTTAGGGTTTTAAAGCTCATATTAAGTAGAAAATAATAAAACATTCTTAAAAGGATTAAATTAGATATTACACCTTTTTACTCCTTGAGTTTTTGAGACACGGATTGTACAACTTGATGTCCTAAAACTCGCATTTCAAAATAATTATTCAAATTAAGCAAACTATTTCCTAGAAACAATTTTTTTTTTCTTCATGTTATCAACAATAAGACACATTTTCTTTAAAATCAATCAACACATCCACATTTTCTATCAAGAACTACGTAGTTTTGATTTCTCAATCGCACTACGCTCTTGTCAAACACAATAATAAAAACTTTTTTTTCTCTCTTTTTAAACACATTTTTATCTCAAAAATCACATTTATAAAAAACAATTCATATTCATATTTAATAATAAGGAGAAATAAATATATTTAAGTTAATATTAATTATGCACAATTAATTATAGGTAACTGTATTTTAACATATTTCGTGGGGTGCTAATACCTTCCCTATGCATAATCGACTCCCAAACTAAAAATTTGGTTTCAAATACCATTTTTTATTTTTATGTTTAAGGGTTTCCCAATATTTTCCCTATTTTAAAATAAATTTTGGTGGCGACTCCATTGAATTCAAGAAATACTCGAAATTTTAGTCCGCGATAATTAAGTTTACTGTTTAAGATGCCAATGGAGATTGTACTTTGAGGTGTCCATGTTGGGCTTTAAAGTGCCAATTAATATTGCACTTTGAGGTACCAATGAAGATTGAACTTAGTATTTGAGATGCCAACAAAAATTGGACCTTTTTGTTTGCAAATAATGTTGGGCTTTGGAGTGCCAATGGTGATTGGACTTTAAGGTGCCTATGTTGGGCTTTGGAGTGACAATGAAGATTGGACTTTGAGGTACTTATGTTGAGCTTTGGAGTGTCAATGAATATCGGAATCTGAGGTGCCAATAAAGATTGAACTTAGTGTTGGAGTTGCCAATGAAAATTTGACCTTTTTATTTGCCAATAATATTGGGCTTTGGAGTGCCAATGGAGATTGGACTTTAAGGTGCCTATGTTGGGTTTTGGAGTGTCAATGGAGATTGAACTTTGAGGTGCCTATGTTAGGCTTTGAAGTGCCAATGGACATTAGACTCTAAGGTGCCAATGAAATATTGGACTTAATGTTTGAGTTGCAAATGAAAGTTGGAGCTTTTGAGATTTTATAGGATCTTTAAGATGTCACAACTCAGGTCTTGGAAATATAGGACCGGTTTTTGTTGCCGCAACTAAATTTATCCATAAATTTTGATTGTGATAACCAAACAGAATATACATTCAGTAAATTACCACAACTCAAACAAAGTATCAGTCATAACCTCATAAGATGTACACCTTAAAGGTTACTCCAATATGATCAAATCTTATTTTAATCACTAAGTAGATGTGTATTGGTCGATTTGTGAGAATTTTTAGGGATTGAGTGTATTTGGGCAACAATTCGAGTGGCATTAGAGTGTTGGGTTTGAAGTGAGCATACAACATGCCATATAATTAGAAGATTGTGAGATCTTTAAACATGAGCATGATGCAAGGTGCATGAATTGCGTCAAGTTATGCATAGATGCATTATATGATGCTAGAATGATGCATACATGATTAGTGCAAGGTGCGGGGAATTATATTCTATGATTATATATACTATTACAAAAACTCAAGATGCACACTTGATCTTTAGAATATGAAAAATATTGAGAAACCCTTAAAAATAAAAAATAAAAAAATGGTTATTGAAACCGAATTTTGAGTTCGGGAGTCTATTATACATAGGGAATGTATTAGCATCTTACGACATCCGTTAAAGTACGATTACCTATAATTAATTGTTCAAAATTAATATCAACTTAAATATACTTATTTTTCCTTATTATTAAATATGAATATCAATTATTTTTTAAAATAAATGTGTGCTTAAAAAAGAGAGGGAAAAAATAGATTTTTTTATTAATGTGTTTGACAAGAGTGTGATCTTGCTCCTATGTATCTTCCGATGCAACGGAGAAATCAAAGCTACGTAGATCTTAGGTAGACAATACGGATGTGTTGATTGTTTTTAAAGAAATTATGTTTTGTTGTTGATAAAAAAAAGTTATTTTTTACAGAAAAAAAAAAGTTTGTTTGATTTTGATAATTATTTTGAAAAAAAAAGTTTTAAGACTATCAAGTTGTACAACTCGTGTCTCAAAAACTCAAGGAGTAAAAAGATGTCTCATCCAGTTAATGCGTTTAAGAAAAAAAAATTGGTTTTAAAATTGAGTTTTAAAGCCACCTAGTGGTACAACTTGAGTCTTAACAACTCAAAGATTAAAAAGATGTGAAATCTAATTAATCTAATATTTATTTATTGTGAATGTTTTATTAAAAAGAAGTAAACAAAGACATAGAGAAATGAGCTTCATTGTTAAGAGAGAGAGTGAGAGAGAACAAACACACACACACACACACACACACACACAAAAAGCAATGAAAGGGGAGTTGTATGTGGTGGTGGTTCCTCGAGGATAGTAGTTAACGATGGTGGCTGAGTGGACGCTCTAGCGGTAGTGCTCGTGGTGATGGTTCGTCAGAGGTCAAAATTGACGGAGGTGGCTGTGTGGACGCTCTAACGGTAGTGCTCGTGGTGGTGGTTTGCGGAGGCCGATTTGATGATGATTTCCTAAGAGATTTGCAAATGATGATGGAGGTGGTGATGTGTGGCTCAAGCTATCTCTAACTCTCTACATTTTTATTCAGGTGATTTTCATTTGATTTTTGTTGTTTGTGTTATTAAAAAAGGTTTGAATTTGTTTATGGTTATCAATTGATTTGATGAAGAGGATGGTGGTTTTCTTTGTTGATCTTAGACACAAAGAAGAACTTTCTTTCCTCTATTTTGATTTTTTACGAAAATAAAACTCTCCCCAATTTGAATTTTTTATTCACAATTTATAGGCTACAAGGATGAACCTTTGTATCTAGTAGATAAATTAAGATATGATTTTTCTATTGTTTTTGCATAAATTATAGAGTGGTGGGATTTCTACTTTTAGGTGGAGTGCAAAGTTGGTGAAGATGAGACTTGTAACATCCCGCATTTTCGAAACATTAACTAACGAAATTCTAAACGTAAAGATACATATATATTTTTTTTATATAGAAGATTATCTTAAATACTCATTACTTTAAAACCAATTAATAACTCTTTCAATTATATTTCAAAAATAATGAGTCACAGCATTTACAATTACAAAAGTAAATTTAATACGTAAAACAAAATAAACTCCTAACGTCAAAACTCTTGACGTTTTACTACCCAAAAATAAATCCTAGTTGGTCATAACTCCAGACGCTTGTGGAAAACTCTCCCCACAAGTCTCATACCAGTACAAAAGTATTTCAGAGCCTTCAACTGCTAGCTATTGTACTTCCTCGCATTTCTCCTACTAGATTGGTATGCGACATTATTTGCTTAAGTAACATTATATGTGACGTCCTGTCAAATGTAAGGGTCATCTCCAAATAACAAATACAGAGTAAATATGCATGCATATATAGTTGTTATAGCAAAAATATAAATAAATTGTATACTTCATTTAACAGTTAAAAATCACAATGCATCAAAGATGCGAATCAACCAAAATGCACAACCTATTTATTAGATTATATGTCAATGCATGATTTCAGAATATCACCTCCCTCGCAAGGGATTCGTGGGTCCTTCCAAACAACATGACTAACTCAAAATCCCCGCAAGGATCTGAGGGTTCCAACCAATTATGGACGCACCACACAACTATGAGCTCCAACCAATTATGGACGCACCACACAACTATGAATGCATAAATGTAGACACTGTTGTTAGTAACAATATAGACCATTCAACCAGAGCGTCCAAAATCATTCAACCTTGTCCTAAACCAACCTAGTTTAGACACAAAGTAATCATCTTGAATAACCACAACATGTCAAACACAACCACTATAACAACGTATCATAAAACATTCATTTTCTACAATTTTAACATGTCAAGCACAACTATTATCACAACGTATCATATAACATTTATTTTGAAGATAACACATAAACATAACCAATACGCAACATCACAATATATTTATATGACATATAATTCAAGTAGGAAAGCGAATGGAGTGATGCCCTTACCGATATGAGTTTCGTTATTAAAATTCTCAGACACCGGTCTTTGCTCCAAATGTGCTACCCTTCACAAATTAATTTACTTCTCACTTAGTGTCAAAACTTTTAGTTATTTTTTTATAGATTGACGTACAAAATCTATTACTAGTGTGACCGTTATTACAATAATAATGAGATAATGTAGTTCCTAATAAATTATGATATTAAGAAATTTCATTTCCTTTCCTGTGTAACAATTCATCCAATTGTCTAACTTATTCACTATTTTATCTATACATTATAACACAAATATAGTATCTGTATTTCTGATAATTGATTAAGATAAAGTTAATATGATAGAGTTCTTACTTGAGGGGATAAATCACTAAATTCTTGAATTCCTTCCTTTTTTTCTTAGAAGTGGGGAACGTGATATTTCAACCTAAGCCCATTAAGACCTTAATTATTCACTCATCAGTTTAACTTTAACGTTTCCCGATTCATGCTTTTATTATTATTATTATTATTATTATTATTATTATTATTATTATTATTATTATTATTATTATTATTATTATTATTATTATTATTATTAATATTATTATTATTGTTATTATTATTATTATTATTATTAAAAATTAAAATAACACAATACAATAGTAACTATCACCAATAATTTCTAAAATAATTATCTCTACTCCTAATAACCCTAATAAGGTAAAATATAAAAATAAAATAAAATGTCTGGATATTACAAGACTTCTACTTTTTTATAGAGTGCAAAGTTGATGAATATGGAACTTTTACTTTTTGATGGAGTACAAAGTTGGTGAAGATTCAAAAGGAGGGAAACATGGAAGCTTAAAATGTGGAGGAGGGAGGCTTGTACTATTTATACCAAAAACATTATTTTTATTTGTTTGTTAGTTATTGTTACCTTTTATTTATTTTTTTATATTTTTAAGATGTAAATTAGACACTTTCTTAAAGCATTAATGAAAATGTGAGCTCAATTATTGGACTATATTAACGAGTTTGATTTTGATTTTTTTTTGTTGAAACTTTTTTAGTATACTAAAATGTAGTCGTAAATATATAAAATTAAAATATGTGAAAGTTAAATATGTGAAAGTTAAACATATATGAAAAACTATGTTGGAGCAAGCAAATTAGATAAGTAAATATAAAGATCCAAATTTTGTTAGTCAAATTGTGAATGTGAAAGTTGTAAAATGAGAAAACAAATGAGAATAATGCAAATACGAGTATAATGTGAAGACTAATAAATTGCTAATGCAAAAGCGGATTGGTCACCGAGTTGCAATTGAACATTATCATCTTTAGATTTATTGTTGGTGCGTAGATCAATAGAAATGAAGATTATCATTTTCAGATTGGTTAATGAAATATGAATGGAATTTATCGTCTTCGAATTTATTGTTGGTGCGTAGATCAATAGAAATGAAAACAATCGTCTTCGAATCGATTACTGATGTGTAGATCAACAGGAATGAAAATGATCGTCTTCAGGATGGTTACTAATGCATAGAGCAACAAAAATGTAAATGATTGTCTCCAGATTGGTTACTGCTGCGTAGATCGATGAGAAGGTAAATGATCATCTTCTAATTGGTTACCGATGTGTAGATCGAAAAAAATGTAAATGGTCATCTTTAGATTGGTTACTGATGTGTCGGCGAGAAACTAAATGATCATCTTTAGATTGATTACCGATGTATAGATCAAAAGGAATGAAAATGATTGTCTTCGTTTATTGGTTACCGATGTCTCCCCTTGCAACTGACCCATTTCATCAAAGTGTTCAAACTCTAGAAATTTTTATTGTTTTCAAAATTGGTAATGCACTATAATGTATCCACAAATTCGATGAGTGAGCACTCTTCTTATTCTTCATCAAGGTACTTCATAACATTTTGTTGTTGAGACAAAATTCCAAATTAATATTTTGATGAAAATTAAACAAAATGTTAATTAAGACTTCTAATTATGATTCTAAATGTTTTGGTAACATGTGTATTTGAGTGTGTTAAAACAAGATAGGTACCAAACATTACAAAGCATATCTTATTAAAATAAAGAAAGCAAAATCAGTAAAATGAATAACGTTCTTGACAGATTTCTGGAAAATGAAGAACGTTTTTGACATATGCGATAAACAAGAATGATCATATTTCTATATAAAAGATTAGATACATGAAGTGTAATCCATTTCATATCTTCGTCAGAAATATACAAAGATCAATCTAAGCAAAAATTCCTCTAGAATTCGACGACAAAATACTTTGCTTCACAAAATACATAAAGCAAGATAATTCTCCAAGTTAAGCAAGTGCAAGTACAAACTGACATGCTGAAAAGGACACTGCTGACTTAAATAAGTACAAAAAAATGACATTTCATCAAGCTTTGAACCAAAATTTAATTTGGGGATCAAAACTGGGGAGAAACAAAATGGAGGGATTACTTTTTTGATTCAGCTAAAATAGGGGGACCAAAACTGCAATTAAGCATATTGTTTATTGTATAACCATATTTATACAATGAATATATTTTTTTCAAAAAAAGATTAAGGACTTGTTTGATTGTGTTTTACTTTTTAGTTTTTAAAAACTACTTTATAAATAAATTCTAGAAAAAAAATTTTAAAACGAAAATTAAAAAAAAAAAATTGTTTAGCAACTTCAATTTTTAAAACAATTTTTTACTAGAGTTAAAAAAACTGAAAAATAAAAAGTAAAACACTATTTATCTGTTTTTTTTTTTTTTAGTTTTAGAAAGTATAATATTAAAAATATGTTTACAAAACAGTTTTTAGAAATAAGTAATCCAAACAAGTTTTTTTATTTTTAAATTTAAAAATACTTAAATAGAGTTTTTGGAATGTGAATTAAACAAGCCCTAATTTTTTTTTATTTATTATTAAAATATTTTGGTGTGACACATATATAAATTTATATCATTAATCATTTTGAATATTTCATTAACCACTAAAATATAATATATATTTCATTAATTACTAAAATATAAGACATTAACCATTTAGAGTATTGCGATTTAGTGATTTAAGAAGTACTCTAAATCGTTAATGTTATTTATTTTAGTGATAAATGATATATATATTTAAAAAATAATGAATACATGTAATTTGGTGATTAATAACACAAATTTATACATTGCATTAGAAAAATATTTTTTTTGAAAAAGAAAATGAATAGTTATGCAGAATCTGTTAATGTAACACCGCTAAATTCTTAAAGACAAAAGTGGAGGGCTTTAGTTATACAGATTCCTTTCTAGACTATTACAAAAGTAAATAGCAATAGTATGTATAAATATCACTCATATCTCCCATTACAATGCAAGCATCATAATAATTACTAACTCTCTTTGTTGTGTTATACACTTTGAGTTATTGAGTGATTGACTATACTTTCATTCTGTTCAAATATTTGGAAAATGCTTCTGGTGATGAAGCTTTTACCAATTATACAGTGTGTTCTTGTGTTATTTTCTGTGTTTGTAATAGCCACATCTCCTCATGCTGCAACAAGAAACCAAGTCAATGAAGCAAATGCTCTATTGAAGTGGAAAACTAGCTTTGACAACCAAAACAAGACATTGCTCTCTTCATGGATTGAATTTTTCACATAATAATATTTCTGGTACCATTCCTATGAGCTATGGTGAAATGTTAGCCTTGACAATTGTTGATATATCATACAATCAATTGGAGGGTCCAATTCCAAGTATTCCAGCCTTCAAAAAAGCTCCGATCGAAGCGTTGAAACATAACAAAGGCTTGTGTGGTAATGTCTCTGGCTCAGGGCCTTGCAAATTTCATAATCATAATAAGACTAGCAAAATTTTGGTGGTAGTCTTACCCCTCATTCTAGGCTTTCTATTGTTACCATTATTTGTTTATGGGCTCTCATATATTTATTTTGGAACTTCAAGCACAAAAGAATACAAGCCTACTGAAGAATCTCAAACTGAAAATATATTTGCATTATGGAGTTTTGATGGCAAAATGGTGCATGAGAACATTATTGAAGCCACAGAAGAGTTTGATACAACATATAATATTAGGTATTTGCCAAAATAAGTTGTTTCTATCAAATATCTTTCGTGGAAACTACTTATTATTTGTTTTGAATTATGGCTAGTGTGATTAATGAATAATTCTTTTCCATTTTCACAATCGCGGTGACTTCCTTTCTCATTGATTCATAGTTGTTACGACTTTGGTTGAAATTCAATATAAGAGTTATGTTGGTGATCTCACTGATATATTTTATAGGTATAATCACTCATATGACTGTGGTGTATTAAATTCTAACATGCAAGAATTCAAATTCAACAAATCAGTTATGCAAAAAGTAGTCAAAACAAATGTTATTCTAATATTAAAACAATCTAATAAATGACTTTTTTCTATGCTTCTTTTGACTATACTTAGATCTTCCCCTAACCATTACCATCACTCACATATACTTTTATTTTCAACTGAGAATCCTTCGTTGCAAGAGCAGCATTATAAAAAAAAATGTTAATTATTTTTTAATCTCTATAAAATTTTAAACAAAACAACTAAAAGAAAGATGACGTAACTGAGGATATCAAAATTGTAAAAAAGTGAGAATATAGACATAGTTGACTTCTCGAATACTTGAAATTTATGAAAAATAAAGAAATTTCACTAAAATATAGTGTGACTGAAATATGGTGGAACCGAAAGAAAGTCAATGTCGAGTCTATTTTTAAATATATTATAATATTATATGTGATAAATGACAATAAAGATCATAAACCAAAGTCTATTAGACATTATAGATAAAATAATTATTGGTCAAATTGAATGACGCATTTGGAAGAAAAAAATACTAAATTCTTTTTGTAAGGCGAAAATGTTTTGGACTTGTAGTCTATACACTTAAAAATAAGCAAATTATATGAATAATTTTACCCAAAAATAATTGAAAATAAGGAAATTCATATATTTGAAAATTCATGAAGTAGTTTTGGTTACTAAATACTCAAAGATAAAATTTGTTCAAAATAAAATCGAAGATACCAATTATAAATAACATTGCCAATTTGGCTAATTTTAAATTTTTATTTTTTAATTAAATAATGCAATTAAAATAAATAAATTCAATTAATTATGGTTTATAAATTTTAGTTGTTATGTTTTTTTTGTAATGTATTTAAATTTTAAAGTAGGATTGGTTTGTCTTTTGTAGTAATTATAACTGTTCGAGTAATTTTAGGTGTAATTGCATTTAATTACTGTTTTAAAAGAAATTATGTTAGGTTTGTAACTTGTGTAGGTCAAATTTAAAGTTTATGTTCCAGAGTCAAAATGCTATGGAAATGTTGTAGCATTATGAATGACAGACTTGGTGAGCAACAAGCCAATGCAAAGATTGGGTCCGACAGGCGTATACATGATCTCAAAAGTTGAGATGTACCATACAATAGTAAGACATATACTGGACCTTTGTAGATGGATCAACCTTCTCTTATTGACTCAAAATATGCTTGACTACAAAAAGACAAAAGAAGATACAAGAAGAGAGAGATGGGTTTTCCTACAACTGTCATATAAAAGAGAAACAATTTCAAAAGAGAAGAGATAGATAATTTTTGACCTAGAAATCACAACCTTGGTTGTCATTCCACATTTACATTTTCATCCACCATTGAAGCCACTTTATAAAGGACTTGTGTTGGAGGAAAAGAACTTGCATCCGAGATGAAGTAGAAGCTATTGTAGCTTTTAAGCTTGTTTTCCTTCCTTGAATCTACATTTTTGTAATATTCAGTTTTTGCTACTAACTTGAGTCTGTATTCGGCTACAACATGATGTAGTCGAATACAACTTTGATTTTTGTCAAAATTTTGATTTTCAAACACTGTTCATTCATTTTGACACTTTGAAAATTCTTTTGATGCATATGCTAAAATGGAAGGTTTTCATGTGCATTTGAAATATATTAATATTAGATTGCATCATGTACCTGACATTATAAGACTTCTAGCATATTGACCATAGTTGACTTGATTAATGACTTCTTTTTTAGCTTGCAACTTGATCACTTTCCTTGGTATTTGTCTTCATCAAAAAACATAAGTATTTTACATTCTCCCTTTTTTTGATGATGACAAAACATTGTTGTTGTTGAGACTTCAAAATGTTTGATCGTTTTGATTTTTCTCCCCCGTAATATATGTTTACTCCTCCTTTGAGCTTGAGTTCATGCCATCATATTTTGAAAATTTGAAAGATCTACAAATTCTTTAACAATCAACAACATACAATTTATCCCCCTTTTGACATGACCTAAAAGGAAGAAAAGGAACAGACATATTTTTCAAGCATTCAAGGTATATAGAGAATAAAAACATCACACAAGGTAAAAAAAACAAAGTAGAAATTTAAACATGTTCAAGTTTTACATCACGATGCAAAACCATTGTCATAAAGTTACAACCAAAACAACATAAAGCATTTAAAAGACAGAGAAACTACAACAAAGCAATTTCAACAACAAATTACATATATCATCATCCAGTGGGAGGTGAAGATGGTCAATTTTGACGGACAAGCCATTTAATTCATGCAACAAAGATTCATGGTTTTGGGCAATGGTGGTCTTCGTGATTTGAAATCGGTTATTGATGGAGGTGTCCATAGTCTGAAATTGTGTAGTGATAAAGGTTTGCAGAGAGTTGAGCTTGTCCATGACCATGTGGTTTGAAATGTGATCATCATCCGATGTCGTTTCTCCAGCGTCTTCGTCATCCTGGGCAGCCATAGATGTTTGGCCAAGATCACCTTTATGGACATAGGCTTGAAGTTGTTTGTTCCACACTATTTTCATACTTGGGAGCACATTCAAATCCATCACATTGTCCTTTGTTGTTGTATACATGACTTCACCGAAAAAGTCCACTTTAAAATGATCCAAGATCCTGATGATTTCTTTAGCATAAGGTAAACCAATATCATCATTAGAAGCAAATAGAATAGAGCGGGCAAAGTAAGACCAGTTGAGATCAGATCCTTCTAGCATGAAGAACATGATCTGAAGCTCCAATTCAGATATTTGAGAATAATTATCTACCTTAGGAACCAAAATGAAGCTTAGAAAATAATGCAACAACCTATTGTCAACGGTCAGATTTCCAACTTCGTACCGTTACCTAGCAAATTCGGAACCAGCATGTGCCCGTTTTTGTTCCATGGTGTTTTTGTATAACCGGCACAATGAAACATAAGCATCATATTTGGTAATATTTTATGATTCACACAAATTGTCAGGCCTAAGTTTCTAACCTTCAAATGGTAGCTGCAATATTTCTCCAATTGTTTGAGTTTCTAACTCAATGTGTTTGCCCTTTACATGAGACACCAACTTAAATCGTTCCTTCTTAAGATTGCAGTAAAATACCCTAACTAAATCAGGATAGATGGGGCCGTTATAACCAATGAAAGCTTTCAAATGTTGGGCCTTAAGTAACTCAGGAAATTTAAAAGCTGAGAAAGAATCAAGAGTACCATACTTAGGAGTGATCAGCTTTTTGTCTGAGTAGCAGGTTCTGAACCGATCAATTTCTTCGTGTGAGTGAAGTAATCAGGATAAGTCTGCCACATTAACCTTTCTATCCCTCCTTTTTAAAGGATCCACAAAATCATGCTTTGTTCTGGAACCTCTTTCTCGTGCATCCATGGTGAAAAAGGAAGAAGATGAAGTTTTTTGGATTTGGGGGAAAATGGGGATTTGGGTTTGGGAGACTTGAGTTTGAAGTGACACTTGTTAGTTTGGAGTGATCTTAGATGCTATGGATGATAGTATAGAGAATGGGTAATTGTTGCATGTAAGATTGGATGAGATTTTTGGAGAAATAGAAGTGGAGGAAATCTGTATTCGGCTACTGAAATTGTAAATAAATGACCTAACGCGCGAAAAAGCTTATACATAGGGAAAAATGTGAAACTATATTAGGCTACACATTGGTTGTAGTCGAATACAGAATTTTCTGGAAACGTGTACTCGAATACAGACAATGTGTATTCGGCTATGATAACAATTTTTTTGTTTTTAAGCCTAGTTTTCATTTAAAAGACAATAGTTAGAGCACAAATTCATATTTAGAAAGCACATATATATCAAAGAATCAATTTTATCAACTTATCAAGTGAAGATTTTAGATTTTGAAGAGAAGTGACTAACAAAGTATAGACACCTTGTATTAGCGATCATTTTCATTTAAAATGCCAAGTTCTATTTGTATCTTGTAGAATGAATCTTTAGGCAATGGCTTTGTGAAGATACCTGGTAGTTAATTATGTGTAACCACAAATGTTACTTCAACATTGCCCTTGAGCACATGATCGCGCAAAAAGTGATGGCGTATGTCAACGTGTTTAGTCCGAGAGTGCATGATTGGGTTCTTTGAGATATTGATAACACTGATATTGTTACATCTTAGTGCGATGCATTCAAGATCAAGTCCATAGTCACATAACTTTTGCTTGAGCCATAGAATTGGTGCTCAACAACTGTCTGTTGTTATGTATTCTGCTTCAACAGTGCTTAGGGTCACACAAGCTAGCTTTTTACAGGACCATGACACTAATGCATTGCCTAAGATATGGCAAGTGTCACTTGTGCTTTTACGATATGTTTTACATCATGCATAGTCTGAATTAGAATAACCAACAAGATTGCATATGCTTCCTTTTGGATACCATAAGCCAACATTGGTTATTCCTTTCAAATATTTCATTATTCGCTTTACTGCTACAAGATGTGATTCCTTAGGATCTGCCTGAAACCTTGCACATAAACAGACACTGAACATAATATATGGCCGACTAGCTGTTAGATATAAAAAAGAACCAATCGTACCTCGATATTTTGATATATCTATAGATTTACCAGTTTCATCTTTATCGACATAAGTTCTAGAGCCTGTAGGAGTTGCATTTTATTTACTGTTATCCATCTCAAATCTCTTTAGCAGTTCTTTACAATACTTTGCTTGATTGATGAAAATGCCATTTTTGAGTTTCTCGATGTGAAGTCCAAGGATTCTTCACATATTTCATTATTGGTTGATCCAAATATAATATCGTCAACGTAGATTTGAACAAGTAAAGTGTGATCATTAGTTCTTTTAATGAATAATGTCTTATCAACTTTGCCCTTTTCAAATCCTCGCTCACATAGGAAGTTACTTAGCCTATCATACCAAGCTTTTAGAGCTTGTTTCAAACCATAAAGGATTTTCTTTAATGTGAAAACATGTGAAGTATTATTGAAGTCTTCAACGTCAGGTGGTTGTTTCGCATATACTTCTTCATTAATGTAGCCATTGAGAAAAGCACTCTTGACATCCATCTGAAATAATTCAAAATCCATAGAGCAACCATAAGCATGTAATAATCGAATTGCTTCTAACCTTGCTACCACAGTAAATGTTTAATCAAAGTCGATCCCTTCTTCTTGATTGTATCCTTGAGCAACCAACATTGCCTTGTTTCGAACAACTATACCATTTTCATCTAGTTTATTCTTAAACACTCATTTGGTACCAATCATGTGTTTATTGCAAGGATTAGGAACAAGTTCTCACACTTTGTTTCTTTCAAATTGATTTAGTTCTTCTTGCATGGAAAGTATCCATTGATCATCCTTATGTGCTTCACCAATCTTGGAAGGTTCTATTTGAGAAATAAATGCCATATTCAAACAAGCATCGTGGAATTTGAGCCTTGTAGTAACTTATTTGTTGATATCACCTATAATTTTGTCAATGTATTGATCTTTATGGATTCTCCGTTTCTTAGGGAGATCATTATGTTGATCTTGCTGCTCAATACTGACTTCATTCTCTTGAACTGATTGATCAATTTGATTGTCTCATTTTGGATAATGCATTCATCTTTGTTGAAAGCTATTTTGGAATCCTTGTCACAAAGTTGGCTAATTCTATTAACATTGTGATTTAATCCTTCAACATATATAACATCTTTAATTGAAGGAGATGTGGTTGCACCAACTTTTCCAATGCCCAAAAAATTTCCCTTGTTGTTATCTCGATAGATCACATAGCCTTTTAATTCTAGAGTTAGAGCTGAAAATTTTGTTGTCACCGGTCATGTGTTTTGAACATCCACTGTCCAAGTACCACATATTAGAGGTACTTTGTATACATACCTACAAAACAAGGTCATAATTTGTTAGGTACCCAAAGTGCGTTGGGTCCTCGGAGATTAGTACCTTTCTTGGTCCGCACATAATGCCAATTTGGAACACCAAAATTTCAAAAATGACAAGCAATAGGTGTGTGGCCATTTAGACCACAATAAAAGCATGTTGGAGTAGATTTACTTCTATATGTAGGTATATGAGATTTCTTTAGAACAAAATTCTTCTTAAAGTAATGATGATATTTTTGCATAGTTGTAACTTTCTCTTTGTTGGATTGATCATTTGCCTTAATAAAGATGGTTTTATTAATACTTAGTTTATCAAATTTTGATTAACAAAGACCACTCTTGTCATTGGAATATCTTTGCATATTAAGAATATTTTACTAGGGCTAGACAACCAGACGGGTTCGGGTCCAAATATCCAATCCAGCCCAGTTCGTAATCTCATACCCAATTTCGACCGTTTTTAAATCGGGTTGATCTGTTTTCGGGTTACAGTTTGGTCGGTTTGGCGGGTCGGATAAACCGGATTCAATTTGTATGAATTGTAAACTTTCCAGCCCAATTAACAACAAATTTCATTTGTAAAGATTTTTTAGAAAATACTTCTAAAAATTTAAAGAGTATCATTAGGCAATTTAACTAAAGTCCCATTTTTTAAAACACTGGTTTACATCAAACATCTTTCAAAATAAAAATTGACCAATAAAAATAAATTATCAATGTAACATATTAACATGGTCATCAATTAAGACCGAATTTTGAAGGATCTTCATCTTTGGTAACAAACCTAAATAACATTATAACAAATTTAGGTTGTTCAGGATTTCATAGAAATCAAAAGCTTGCAAACATCGTATAGAATGAGTCATAAACTTTATAATTAATGTCATCTAAAATAAGTATAATTATATTCCAAACCAAATCCATTAATAAAAATAGTAATGCAATATTTTTGGAACTTGATGAGCAGTATGCATTTGGTTTGTGCAGCAGCAGTTGTGCGTATAACAAAAATGGAATTAATTTCATAAGAATATAACCTAATGATAAAATAAAGTAGAATGCATCAACATTAAATATATAAAGGTTAAATTATAACCTTGAAATTCGACTCTCCAAATGTGAGATAACCAATTCAAGGTTGAAAATGAACACCGCCAAGTCTCTTGCCACTAAATTAATGAAAAAAAAATAAAAGCTTCAGTACAACATAATCAGAAAATCCTATTTCCCACAATTCATTTGAGTAATAATTGACTAATGAGAAAACTTGAATTTGGTGAGGTTAAAATATGAGTTAGAAACTTTTACGTGGTGTTGTTTGATTTAATTTCGAAGATCGTGTGGTAGTTGAATTTTTGTAGAATTGTGTATTTGACGTAATCTGTGTTTTGTTTATACTCACCCTTGATATTCTTATATGATATAAAATATGATGAATTGTAATTATTGCATTGCAATTGACGTGGTGTGTGTGAATGATTTAGTATTATTATCCATGAGTGAAAATCTTGGATTGTTGGAGCTGGTGTATTATGATGACAAATTTTGAATGTAACATATGACTATGAAAATATGCATTAATGATGTGTACTTGTTGACTTATGACGTTACCACTTTGATGAATATCATTAAATGTATATTGTGTTTAATTGAATAATGATGAATTTGACTCGTGCCAATGACGGTTCTCTTAATGGAGTGGGTAACCTAGGCCAACGAGGGGAGAAAATAGATGCTGATAATTTTTGAAGTGGAGATTATTTGGTCATCATATAGGTAGGGCCTGACAAGCCTAGTGATTCTAGGGAAGTACACCTTAATAAGATTGATCGTGGTGGTCTGTTGTTGAGTCTTAGGGCAAGATTGTTAATAAATCTATAGCTTGCAGACAAATCCATTTGCCATCCAGAAGGAAGGATTAATGATGAGTTAGTCATGGTTGAAAGTTTTTTATTTTTTACAGACTTCATAATCCTTGATTTTGAAGCAGATGAGAAGATGCCTAACATTCTAAGAAGTCATTGCCTTACTACAATAAGAATTATTGTTGATGTTCAAAAAGGGGAACAAACATAAGAGTGAATGAGCAACATATAACTTTCAACATGTAGATAAAGTAGCAATGTCAATTTTAAGGAAGGTGGTTTGAATTATAATTTCTCCTTTTTAAAAATTCTTGTTAAAAACTAAAGTGTTTAATTCAAGAATGATATTGGTTACAAACGAAGACATTTTTGGTTAGTGGAAAGAAAACAACAATATTAATTTATCAATATAAAAATTGATTGTAAGATAAAAAGTAAATAGAGATAAGGAAAGAGAGATCATATAAGGATATATCCTGGTTCACCCAACACGGGTTATGTCCAGTCCTCACAATTGTGAGATTTTCCACTAAGTGCTCAAAGCAAGAACGTTATTGGTTTTCACGCAGCTTTCACAAACAAATCAATCTTGATCTATTAAAAAGTTCTACCTTTCTACCTAGAAAGGATTTCCACATATTACCTTACACTATTTCAGAAAGGGTTTTACAAGCTACCTTTTAAATCATAAAAGGATTTTTACACACTACTCAAGTTATGTCAACAATATCGCCTTGAGTTAAAAATAATGATTTTTTAGATTGTTAGAATTCGAGTATGTTAAACCTTGTTTGAGAATAGATTCTAGATTTTAGAATTCAGTAAGTATTGATTCTAATATCACACAAAGGACATAACTAAAACTTAGAATGATTGATAAGCTCGAGTATTATTAAATGAGTGATGTTTTGCTTGGCATTTTGAGTTCTGATATGTTCTTTATCGTGAAGCTTTATTTATAGACTTCAAGAGAGTAAGTGAATGGATAAGATCAGCCATAAAGCAAGAATGTTCTTGCTGAAAATAGGAATGTTCTTGTGATCCAAGAACATTCTTCGAATTTGTCTTGAGATGAGTTTACTTATGTTTTGATCTTGACAATTGTTTGAAGTGATCTCATGCTTTGAATCACGTGTGCATGTGTATTTTGAATATACAATAGCAATGTCATTTCCATCTTGTCAGTTTGTACTTGCACTTGTTTAACTTGGAGAATGATCTTGCTTTATGTATTTTGTGAAGCAAAGTGTTTTGCCTTCAAATTCTGGAGTAATTCTTGCTTAGATTGATCCTTGTATATTTCTGATGAAGATATGGAATGGATTACACTTCATGGATCTAATCTTTTATATAGAAATCTTATCATTCTTATTTATCGCAAATGTGGAGAATGTTCTTCGTTTTCTAGAAATTTGTCAAGAACGTTCTTCGTTTCACTAATTTTGCTTTCTTTATTTTAATAAGATCTACTTTGTAATGCTTGGTACCTATCTTGTTTTTACACACTCAAATACACATGTTAAATACCAAAACACTTACAATCAAAATTAGAAGTCTTAATAAACCTTTTGTTTAATTATCATCAAACTTTAATTTGGAATTTTGTCTCAACAATCTCCCCCTTTTTTATGATGACAAAACCTGTTAATTAAGATTTTAATTTTGATTCTAATAATAATTTAGAGAGCTTTTTTGTAAAAAAAAAAACTCCACCTCAATATGTGCTAATCATTTGAACCAAATAATAACTTTTCATTGATATAAATAGTTCAAAACAAAAAAAAAGTAATAGTTCAAAACAAAAAATACAGAAGTAGTCATACAAAAAAAACTTCTGATCTTACTTAAAATCTAAATAACTTCTCCCCTTTTGTCATGGAAAAAAGGAAAAGGAAAGTAATCTAAAGCTAAATCATAAAGACAATGAAGGTGAAGACCCCTTGGATGATGGAAACGTATATGGTTGAGGTATGTCTGAAAAAGTTGGAGGGGGATTAGGCATGGGAGGCTCAAGTCCGAGCTTGGGAGCAAGTTGATAGCCATCTAGTCCCAAAAATAGCTTGCTCTTCGTCCTGATGAGCTTGCCTAGCGATGATAGTTTGAAGAGCAACAAAAAAAATTGGGGATTTTCTTATATGTCTTTGATGTTTCCCTTTCCATTTGGTCCTTTTAAATGGACGTTGATAATCTTCAATTGGAGTGGATAGAGGAGTATTGTGGGATGGTGCAGCAGTGGTGCAAAATGTGGATAAAGTGGCAAATGAGGTATTAATGTGAGGAATAGAGTTTGTAGAAGCCGAATGATGAGGCACAGATGGGCCAACTATGTTTGAATCTTGAAAAACCAAATATCGGTTTATTCCAAAGATGGAGGAAGTTATTTATTTGTGGTGACACAAATGCTGGTGACATCAAGGAGTTGTGCTGGATTTGAAGTGGAGGGCATAGATTACCTGAAGAGAATGGATTGGTGAAAGGTGGAAATGCATAAACTATATGGGAGACTTGATCGAGGATGAGATTCAAATTTTGTGGAATAGAAGGATATGGATAATGTTCTTCAGCATGTTGGTAAGAGGAATAACATTCTTAATGTGAGGATTGTTCAGTATTGGTGTTGACAGTAGAGGTGCATGCAGACCTTTTTCTTTTTGTGGTAGAAGGATTGAAAGTAGATATTGGTGAGGGTGGGATGGTGGGAATTTGTTTCATATGTGAGATGTTCTTTGATGAGAATTTTGATATCTTAATATTGGAAGATTCAGTCAACAAGGGAATATGAAAATGCCTGAAAATTTTGGATAAAACCATACCATATGGAAGAGTGTTTCTCTTATAATCCTTGTTGATGGTAGCAATCATGTGTTGGATTATCAGATAGGGCAGCTTCAACTTCTTGCAATGAAGAAGATGATAAATGACTAGTGTGTCATTTTCAGAAACAAATTCATGGTTGCCACAATGGGGAAGGATGGAATGTTGACTGATACTATTAAAAAAATTGGAATGGGTTTTAGGTTAGTTGAGAAAAAATTTGTAGACCCATCAATAAACAACTCCTGAAACACTTCTTCTTTGGTACTGTTTAAGGCTGAGTACTAGTCTTTTTCAAAAATTGTTGATCCTTCATATGGCAGTTTAAGAATTTAAGCAAGAGTTAAAGGATCCATACGAATTTCAATACCCTTTAGTGTTGACACAATGAGGGATTTATCTGCAAATGCTTCAGCTTTGTAGTAAAATTCTCGAGTGACATCAGGGTAATAGCAGTCGAATATTTTAAGAAAATCAGTCCATCCAAGGGCATCAGTGTGATGTTGAATGGAGATCCCTTCAATTTGTAGGTTTTCAAAGATAAAAACCAGACCAATGCCAATAGGTCGTTGAGTCCATTTCTCAGTATAGAGTTTTTGAAGTTTCGAAGGAATCAAGGGAGGAATAAAGATTTTGGAAGAAAAACGTTTGGTTGAGGGTTTTGCGGTTGCTAGTTTGGAAATTTTTGTTGGTTTTGGGTTTGGAGTTTTGAGTGGAGAACGTTCTTGGGTTGGGGGTTTGGATGAAGAACGTTCTGGGTTTGAAGTTTTCTTTTTAAATTTTTTAGGGTTTTTTATTTCTTAGAGGCTAGAAACTGAGAAAGTGTTGAAGACGAGTTGGACTTATGAATTGTTGTTTTAGTTTTAGAAGGAATGGTTTTGGGTGAACTCACTTTGGAAATAGATTTTTGAAGTTTTGGGGATTTTGAAGGTACGGAGGGTTGTGATGTAGGAGCAGATTTTGATTTGGGAATCTGTGGTGGTGGTGAGGGTTCAGACTCATCATCAGAAATTGTATAAATTGATGTGTCTATATTTTTGGATTTTGAAGGGCCAATACCTGCCAGGACTCGCATTTATCTTCTCTTGGAGGATGAAGTTCTTGAACTAGGGTTGAGGGATTTACGAAGATGGGATTGAGCTTGACTGACTGAAGGAAAAGGACATTGATACAATGGAGGGAGAATGATGGCAAGAGGCGCTAATGTGATCGGCTGAGGGCTTGATTCTGAGGACGAAGACATGTAGTCAGATAATGTTCTCTTTAAAGATGAATGTGGAGGTGTTGGTCTTGGTGGAGGTGATGGTGGTCGAGCTGGAGATGGTGAAGGAGGTGATGATGGTGTTGGCGAGCTAGGGTTCTTGTGTGCTGCTTCTTTGGTGCAAGCTATTTTTGAAAAAAAAAGAATGAGAGTTGAGGATGAAGGGGACAAGGAGATTAACTATTTCAGAAAAAGGATGAAGTTGTTGTTTAGTAGAGAAAGATGAACAGTTTTGAGTTTTTGTAGTTGATTTGTGAGTGGAGAGAATGCCACGCATGTGAGTTGATGCAGTGGTCAGTTGTGTACTGGGAAGGAGGAAAGTAAAAATGATGTGGCAAGACAAGCATGGGTAGTCATTACCTTTAGTAAAATAGCAGACGTTTCAGTTTTAAAAGCTGGTTTTTGAAATTTTTCATGATGAAAAAAGAAGATCGTTCTTGAGCTATTTGTGGCAAACATGCTCAAAACGGAGAACGTTCTTCGTTATGACTAGAATGTTCTGGTTTTAATTTTAACAATTCTGAGCGGGATTTCTAACGATTTTTAGTCGTTCTTTGATAAAACTAAAGCTTTCTTCAATAAGAGGCTTAGTAAAAATGTCAACTAACTTAGTCTTTGTTGATGTCTTTGTATCAACAAAGACTAATTCAATTTCTTTTTTATTCACATGATCCCTAATAAAATAGTGTTCTATTTCAATATGTTTGGACCTTGAATGTTGAATAGGTTCTTAGACAAATTAATGACACTAGTATTATCACAATAGATTGGAATATGAGAATATCTTACTGAAAAGTCTTCAAGTTTATTTTTGATCAATAAAACTTTGGATCAACAATTTGCTGCTGAGACATATTCAACTTTAGTGATTGATAGGGCAATCGTGTTTTGCTTTCTACATGACCAGCTTATCAATGCTTCTCCTAGAAACTAACATGCACCACCGGTGCTTTTTTTTTTATCTTATCACCGACATAATCGGCATCACAATAAGCTACAAAATCAAAATGAGAACCTTTGTTATACCAAAGGCCAAGATCAGTAGTATCGATAAGATAACGAAAAATTATTTCCACAGCAATTAAGTGAGATTCTTTTGGTGATGATTGAAACCTAGCACATAATCATACTGCAAAAACAATGTCAAGCCTACTTGCAGTTAAATATAGTAATGAGTCAATCACCCCTATTTTCTTTTTTATAAATTGATTGTCCATTTTCATCTTTACCTAATGAGGATTATGGATGCATCAGAGTAGTCATAATTTTGGCTTCACTCATTTTGTATTTCGTTAAAAGATCCTTGATATATTTTTCTTGACATATGAAAATTCCATCTTTATCTTGCTTTGTTTGTAAACCAAGAAAATATCTAAATTGTCCCATCATGCTCATTTAAAATTCACTTTGCATGAGATTTGGAAAATCCTCACACGTTTTTTCATTGGTTGATCCAAAAAAATATCATCAACATACACTTGAACAATGAGTAGATCATTTTTATTTGTTTTCTTAAAAAGTGTCGTGTCAATATTCTTTCGGGAAAATCCATTTTTGATAAAAAAAAAAAAAAGAAGAAACTTAATCTTTCATACCAAGCTCTAGGAGCTTGCTTTAAACCATACAAGGAAGTTGACAAACATAAACTTGTTCATTTAAAAATACACTTTTAACATAAATTTGAAAAAGTTTGATATGTTTATGAGATGCATATGCAAGAAGAATTCATATGGCTTCTAACCTTGCAACTGGAGCAAAGGTTTCATCATAGTTTATTCCTTCTTGTTGATAATAACCTTGAGCAACTAACCTTGCTTTGTTTCTGACAACCTTTCCTTTTTCATCTAGCTTGTTTCTGAAGACCCATCGTGTTCCAATTATTCTTTGATCTAGTGGATCTGGAACAAGAGTCCAGACTTCACTATTCTCAATTTGAAGAAGTTATTCTTTCATCACATCTATCCAAGATTGATCAACTATTGCCTCTTTGATGGATTTGGGTTCCATTTTAGATATCATTTCCATATTGATGTTTGCATCATCTTTAAATGACATTCTTGTTCTAATGTCATTAGTTGTATCTCCAATGATTTGATAATGAGGATGATCACATATTAGTTTCCAACTTCTAGGAGGAGTTTGAAACAAATATCGTTTGTCAATCTCGTTTTCCTGGGGAACAATCTGCTGAGACTATCCAGATTGTTCTTCCTTTTCATCATCTTTCTTTGTTAAATTAAGATCATCAAAATCGTCAAATAATATGTGCATACTTATTTAAACAGTTTTGGTTTTCAAATTAAAAATGTGATATCCCTTAGAGTGTGTTGAATATCCTAAAAATATAGCTTTGTCCAATTTTTCCATCAAATTTTCCTAAGTTATCTTTATTATTTAAGATATAGCAATAACAACCAAAGATGTGAAAATATGAAATGTTTGGTTTACTGTTTTTCCAGATCTCATAAGATGTTTTGATTATGATTTTTGTAACGGAAACACGATTCAAAATGTAGCAAAAAGTGTTTATAGCTTCAGCACATAAATACTTTTCTACATTTGATTCTTCCATGATTGTTCTTACAGTGATTATATTGGATTCTCTTTGCACAAGCTTCACATATTTTATCTTTTGAAAAAGGTTTAGATAGCTGAGTTGAAACTAGTTTTGTTAAAGTTCCAGAACATTTTCCTTTTGTTACATTTGCTGGAAAAAACTTCTCCTTTTTTTTCTTCTGATTTTAAGAAAATTTTGTGTTTGCTCTTGAATGTTCTTCTTTTCTAAAGATCTTTTTGTTCTTTGTTTTTTTTTCATCTCTTTTCTTAAAGTAGCATGCAAATTTCAGATGTTCAATCTTGTTGCAATATGAAAATTTGAATTTGCATTTACCTTCTTTCCTTTCAGGAACAAAAAAGTTTTCATACATTTTGGTTTTTTTAGTTTTATCAAAACCAAGACCAGCTTTATCAAATATTCCTACTTTAGATCCCATGATTTTTTGAAAGGTTTCAGTAGCTTCAATGAAATTTGACAAATTATTTTTAAGAAGTTCAACTTCATCTTTTAAGAGAATGTTCTCCTTTTGAGATGCATAATGTTCTTGACTTTGAGTTCTAAAATCTCTGAGTTGAGATTCTTTCAGACTTTGAATGATCTCTTTAAGTTTATCATTCATAGCCTAAGTTTTCTCTTTCTCTTCTTTTTCCTTGTGGAATTTTTCTTTAAAGAAACTATACTTTTGAATAAGAAAGTTTAAATCATTTAGCAAGTTATCAAATTCTTTTTCCATTTGTTCACATAAAAGACAAGGTTCATAATTTGTTACCTCTACATCTTCAGTGTTTGCCATCAGACATAGGTTGGCTTCTTCAGGTTCATCTATTTCTAATTCATCAGAATCATCCCAAGTTAGCATCATTGATTTCTTCTTGAAAGAGAATTTCTTTGGTACTCTTTTGTTTAATGGACATTTAGTTTTATAACGTCATTGAAGAAACTCCTAACAATCACCCTAAGATAGCACACCACTATCTTAATTTACAATACTTGAAGAAAGAACACTACTTTTCTCAATTTACACAATAACTTTAATGGTTTACAATAATGACTTTGAATAAGATCAAGAGTGTATAACAATTGAGTACAGTGATAACAATCTAATATAATTTCAAGTACAATAGAGAACATTTCTCAATGATATGACAATGTAAAATATGTACTTGAAATATGAAAGTGAGACTTTGAATAAATCAAAACATTTCAGAAAATTTGTTCAAAGTTGTTCTAAGATTGATGTTAAGATATTGAAAAAGAGTAATTTGTTAAGTCTGAGGCTATGAAGTATTTATACTCTATAGACATCACTTCATATCAGTGGCAATCGTTCCTAGAGGTTTGATGGATATATGCAATGATTCAGGTTGAATCTGAACTGAAAAATTGCATTGTTTCGCAATTGTATTCAGCTACAGTAGGAATGTAGTCGAATACACCTTTTTGTAACGTTCAGTTTTATTTCAATTTTGAATCTTGTATTCGAATACACATTCTTGTATTCGAATACAGATGAGTGAATTTTTCCACTGACTTGGTTTTGTATTTGGCTACATTGTGTTGTAGTCGAATACAAATGTGCAGCTTTAGCTACTGACTTAGCACTTGTATTCGAATACATTGTCGCGTAGTCGAATACAAAAGTCCAGCTTTAGCTACTGACTTAGCAATTGTATTCAAATACAATATCTCATAGTCGAATACATATATTCAATTTTAGCTACTGACTTGAGTCTGTATTCGGCTACAACATGTTGTATTCGAATACAACAATCATTTTTGTCAAAAACTTGATTTTCAAACATCGTTCATGCATTTTGACACTTTGAAAATTCTTTTGATGCATATGCTAAAATGAAAGGTTGTCATGTGCATTTGAAATATATTAATATTAGATTGCATCATATACCTTACATTATAAGACTTCTAGCATACTTGATTGTTGACTTCTTTTTGAGCTTGCAACTTGATCCCTTTCCTTGGTCTTTATCTTCATTAAAAACATAAGTATTTTACACCTCAAGTAGACCACATCAAAATATGTGACACTTTTATCAGTAAATATCATGGGGCCCACCAAATAGAGGAAATACGCTTTGAGCGCATTTTTCCTATGAACTTATCTACGCTCCTCATCCTCAAACTATTGTGCTAAGTTCAATTGCTTCTAATACTGATCACCAAGCCAAGTGAACCGCACATAAGCATCTCTAGTACTATAGCACTAGTCGGCAACTTCATGAGTGTCTGCTCCAATGAGGTCTACTAACATCTTAGAAGCTTCACCTTTTCTCAAAGAAGAATAATCCAACAGATGGCCATGGATAGGCAAATGCAATAGACATGATACATCGTCCAAAGTAATCTTCATCTCGCCAAAAGGGAAATGGAAGCTATTGGTCTATACATGCCACCTCTTTGAAAATGCTGAAAGCAGAGTTGGATCAATATTCCCATAGATGGTCTAAGCAACCTTTGACAACCCAGTCATTCGAAATGCATCAAGAAACCATGCTTCATTCGTGGCTCGTAGTGATGAGATCTTTCACATGTAGTTTATGCACTTCAATGTCTCACAAAACTGGGGAAAAAATTTATGTAAATAGATTTTTTTTTTTAGGTGAAATGGTAAAAGAAAATTCACACAACTGTGAGATCTTGGGTTTGAACCCGAGACATGGTATCCGGACTAACAATATTAGCCTTACGAATATATAAATAGTTATTTGATGTATATGAACCACACCTAAAATATATTAAACTAATGAAAAAATTAAAAATAGTAATGTAAACTAATGAAAAATTAAAAATAGTAATGTAAACTAATGTAAATATAAAAATAATAAACTAATGTAAATTAATATTTACATGTCTAACGTATATATAACGTATATCTGAGACACCACATGATCCTTGAATGACCTTAGAAGTGATATATTCTAAGGGCCTCTGAATACCAGTGCACTAGGTGGCGGCGATGGTGCACCTCAACCTATACATCTAAATTTAGCCGACACATCTTCACTTTGTCTTTGTGAACTCTTGTCTATATCATTTCGTCTTTTTTTTCTCCACGTTATCTACGAGTTGATGCAGTAATTGTGACCCTGTCAATTCTAATATGCTGTCGCTCACGACTCCTCTTTATAATTGAAACAAACATAAACATAAATTTAAAAATATAATAAAAATACACATCCAAGTCAGCTGATTCAAACACTACATAACTACATAAATGCACATACCAATTGATCCGAACACACCAAAAAAGAAAAAACACATTTTTAGATCAACTAATCCAAACACACACATAATATCATTTAGATTAACTGATCCAAACACACACAAAATATCATCCTGATCATGTGATCCAGACAATCTTCGCATAGTAACAATGAAAACATAATTAGAACAATTACATTTACAAAATTAACGGAGAAAAATTAAATAGATGAAAATGCAATGTTACCTTAGGAAATATGATGTAGTTGTGAGGTTTTGAATAGGATCAAAGAAGGTTGCAGAGTTTTGGGGGTGTTTTGAGTTTTTTGAGTAACAAATGAGAAAGAAGAAATGGGGGAGAAGAATGGTCTGAAGAAGTATAACGAGCATGTCCGGATTTGTGAATCTAGACAAATCTCGTTCGGAAAGGTGAATCTATAAGGGGTAAATTTGACCGAAAAAATTATGAGCTTTTGAGTAGGGGTATGCCATGGATTGTGTTGGATTGTTTTTGGTCAAACTTGATATTCAAACCGATCAATTTTATTTGAGTTGAGTTATCAACCTTACATCAAACTCAAATCAAACCAACCCGATTATGAATGGGCTAGGTTGGATTGAGTTATCAACTTGTGATTTTTACATCAAACTCAAACCAAACCAACTTTATTATGAATGGGTTGGGTTTGCAATAATGAAAAAATATTTTTTATTTTAAAAAAATTGTAATTAAATTTAGGTTTAGTTACAGTTTTAATTCCTCTATTTTCACAGATTTGTAAAATTGGTCTTTTTATTTTAAAATTCAATAGTTTTGGTCCCTCCCTCGAGTATTTTAACTTAAAAACAGTGATGTGATATATTTCAAATGAAGTGGCATATGATCCAATGAATATAAAAAAATTTAGATACATTAATGATATACATTATTAATTAAATTACAACAATGAAAAATTTCTAAGTTGAAATCGAAATTTTTAAAGGATTTTATTACAATTTTATGGGTATTAATCATTTGACATCATCATATCATATGTAACATTGTTTTAAATATCTCGCATTAGCATTTTGTACTTCAAAAAACTGGATGAATGGGTCAAAACACTTGGATTTTGAAATAGAGAGTCAAAACTGCAATTAAGTCTTAAATTTAAATATTTGAACATCTCAGAAATTATAAAATTATAGCACAACATATCATGTAATACTTAAAATACATCCACAAACACACCAAAACACTTAAATCAATTAAATTAACAACAAATTCTCATATAAAATATTTTAGTTCCCTGTAATATAGGAGAAATATAGTTTTAGTTCCTGTAAAATATTTTTTTAGATTACACCCATGTAACTTGATATTCTTCCTTTTTTGGTCCCTTGATGAATTTTGGTCTTTTTAAAAGTTGATCTGACACTCACATATTATAAAACTTTTGGTGAGGTGAAATAATATTTTTTTTACCATTTACCTATATTTATATTAATGTAAATGAAAAACAATTTTTAAAATTAAAAAAAATAGAAAAACCATTAAATTTGTTTCGAAAGAAATCAAAGAGAAAGCGAAAGAGGAAGAAAAACTCATGAAACGTAAATTAAACTCACCACACATAAATTAAATTAAAATAATTGGTTTCATCCATAATCAAATGGAACCACACCATCACATGAATCTTTGTAGTTTAGATGTCGTTTTATAATGGATGTGATTGTTATCAGTTATCACCACAAAGCAAAAAGCAACACATGTTTTTTTCTTGATTAATGCACATTTGTTTATATTATGACACCTCAATTTTTTTATAATAAATATATTAATCCTATCAAGCTTTTGATTACATTGATGATTTTGATTTAATTGTTTTTCAAAAACCCATAATAAATCAAAGCTAGAACAATATAATAATACAATGTTAAGGATTCCACAAATAATAATTATACCTTCATAAAATGAAATGCACAGTTTTCAAGAAAAAGAAATGCACAATTTTTATGAGCCCGCGCAACCCTGCTTGTTCTATAGTGTAATTGAATGCTTCGCGGGCGCTTCAAGCAACATTTGAATTTCTGAGTTAGCATGCTCATACGCTTCGTTCCATTCAACTCTAAACCACTCCTTATCAATTCCCATAATCTCTTCTATCGTTCTTCCGCCACTTCCACAATCTCAAAACAACAACAACAACAATGCAAACCCTCACTCCACGCAAAACTACTTCACCAACAAACAATCGTAAACGGCCACATCACCAACTACACAAAAATCACCAACCTCATTTCCTCTTACATTTCCACCAATTCCATCCCAAATGCACTTTCACTTCTTCAAACCCTTCACCCATCTCCCTCGTCCGTTTTTTGGTGGAACCAACTTATACGACAATCACTTCACTTCAATTCCCCTCACGTCGTTTTGCATCTTTACTGTCGTATGAAAACACTTCACTGGTCACCTGATCATTATACTTTTCCTTTCGTTTTCAAAGCCTGCGGCGATGTTTTGTCTTTTAACCTCGGCGCGTCGATTCACGCTTCGGTTTTTAGGTCCGGTTTTGATAACAATGTGTTTGTTTGTAATGCTGTTGTTTCGATGTATGGTAAATGTAATGCGATTGTGCATGCGCGTAAGGTGTTTGATGAAATGTGTCAACGAGGGGTTTGTGATTTGGTGTCGTGGAATTCGATTGTGTCGGCTTATTCGCGTTGTTGTGTTCAGGAGATTGCTGTTTCGCTTTTTCGTGAAATGACGGTGGGGTGTGGGATGAGGCCGGATGCTGTTAGTGTTGTTAATGTGCTTCCGGTTTGTGGTTATCTTAGATTAGGGTTTCATGGGAAACAGGTTCATGGTTTTGGTATTAGAACTGGGTTGGTTGACGATGTTTTTGTTGGGAATGCTTTGGTTGATATGTATGCTAAGTGTGGGAAGATGGAGGATGCTAGTAAGGTTTTTGAGAGGATGGGGTTTAAGGATGTTGTTTCTTGGAATGCTATGGTTACTGGGTATTCACAAAATGGAAGATTTGAGGATGCTGTTTCCTTGTTTGGGAAAATGAGGGAGGAGAAAATTGAGTTGGATGTTGTTACTTGGAGTTCTGTTGTTGCTGGGTATGCTCAAAGAGGGTATGGTTGTGAAGCAATGGATGTGTTTAGGCAAATGTGTGATTGTGGTTGTCGTCCGAATGTTGTTACTCTCCTGTCGTTGCTTTCTGCTTGTGCGTCTGTTGGAGCATTGCTTCATGGGAGAGAAACTCATTGTTATGCAATTAAATTTATTCTTAATATAAATGATGATGATTATGATGATGATTTGACGGTGATTAATGGTTTAATTGATATGTATGCTAAATGTCAAAGTTTAGAAGTGGCTCGTGCTATGTTTGATTCCATATCTCCTAAACATAGGGATGTAGTGACTTGGACTGTGATGATTGGAGGGTATGCTCAGCATGGTGATGCCAATCATGCTCTGCAACTTTTCTCTGAAATGTTTAAAACTGATAACTGCATAATTCCTAATGATTTTACTTTATCTTGTGCGCTCATGGCTTGTGCTCGTTTGGCGGCCTTGAGGTTTGGTAGGCAAATTCATGGTTACATGTTGCGAAGAAGTCGTATTAATTCGGATGTTCTGTTTGTGGCTAATTGTCTCATAGACATGTATTCGAAATCTGGAGATATAGATACTGCTCAAGTTGTTTTTGACTACATGTCGAATAGAAATGCTGTCTCATGGACCTCGTTGCTCACGGGGTATGGCTTGCATGGACGAGGGGACGATGCTCTCCGTGTTTTTAATGAGATGAGGGAAGTGGGTCTAGTACCTGATGGCATAACCTTTCTAGTTGTGCTTTACGCTTGTAGTCATTCGGGAATGACGGATCGTGGAATCAATTTGTTTTATAGAATGAGCAAGGATTTTGGGGTTGATCCTGGAGCAGAGCACTACGCTTGTATGGTCGATCTTTTGGGTCGTGCTGGTCGTCTAGATGAAGCTATGAAACTCATTAATGATATGCCAATGGAACCAACACCAGTAGTGTGGGTGGCCTTGCTTAGTGCTTGTAGGATACACTCAAATGTAGAACTTGGGGAATTCGCGACGAAAAAATTGTTAGAATTGGAGGCCGAGAATGATGGGTCATATACATTGCTTTCGAACATATACGCTAATGCCAGACGCTGGAAAGATGTGTCTAGGATTAGATATTTGATGAAACGTACCGGAATCAAGAAAAGACCTGGTTGCAGCTGGGTCCAAGGAAGGAAAGGCATGGAAACCTTCTATGTTGGAGACAGAACTCACTTGCAATCTCAGAAGATTTATGAAACACTTGCAGACTTGATTCAGCGCATTAAGGCCATTGGGTATGTTCCACAGACGAGCTTTGCTCTTCATGATGTGGATGATGAAGAAAAAGGTGACCTGCTTTTTGAACATAGTGAGAAATTGGCTCTTGCCTATGCCATCCTAACACTACCCCCAGGTGCACCTATTCGAATCACCAAGAATTTACGCGTTTGCGGTGATTGCCATAGTGCCATAACCTACATATCCATGATTGTTGAACATGAGATCATACTAAGAGACTCAAGTCGCTTCCATCATTTCAAAAACGGATCCTGCTCGTGCAAAGGGTACTGGTGAAAATGGAATCAGACCATAACATTTGACGGGTTGAAAGCTCCAATCCATCGTAGTGGTTCTGTTGTCTGAAAACAGTGTTTGTTTCTTGTCTGAACAAACTTTATCCACCAATATTCTTGTTTCATGGGAATCTGCTGATAGCAAATAATTTATTCCATTGAACATACCTAATTTTGTTGAACGCAATCTGTTGGTGACTTTGCTGACATATATTTGTTTCATACTCACACGGAAGTCTACTGCAATTGAGGAATTTGAATACTATAATTTACATGCTTGGTGCTGTTCAAGGACTAACTTATCTACTTGAGGGACTGGAGATTCAGGTACCTCGTAGGCTCATGTGTTAAAAAAAATAAGATTGGTCGCAACTTGCAAGATCATTTAGCTAAAGGACATTCCATTTTTATTTTACATTTTCCAATTTAAACTTCATAAACAATTTGTACTGCATTTCTTACTACGATTGGAGTATGAATTAAATCCAGACCAAATGCCTATGTACAACTGTGGACTAATCGGGGTCTTACCCTCAAATTCAAATTATCATGTGCAGGACCTGAAGGCTGAAGCGCCCCATATGCAAGTTCACACTTGAAGAAATGTGCTGTTTTAAACTCGCAAGAACTTAACAACTGCAGTAATTTGTGAATTTGTGTTGGAAGTAATTAAATTAAGCTTAGAACTAAAATATACATATATATAGAAAGAACCACCTAGAAGAATTGAGACACATTTTGGCGTTTCTTTCAACACTAGTCTTCAACATAAAGAAATTGTAGACATCATGCAATTGGATAGCATGGAAGCACCACTCTATACAACTGTACCACAGTTTCAGTTTTTGTCAAACAATTAAGAACTTATGCTTAAAAATTAAGAGTTGTAACTTGTAATAAACATATAAAAGACATATCCTTGTATACAAATGTTCGTATCAAAATCGAGTTGATTGAAATAGTATTTGTGGGAAAATCGTTTCATGTATTCTCTTTGTTGTGTGTATGTGTCAGTGAGTTTCGTGTGTAATTTTTCTTTTGGTATAAATTTTTATGTACTCTATTTTGTTAATAAACGATCCTTAAGCCACCACTACGAATGAATGAACAAACGAACAAATAGATGGTTTTGAAAGTGGGTATAAAATTGGTTTTAGGATTGAATTTTGAAGACCAGAGTAGTAAGTTTGTGGCGGGTAATTTGACTTAAACTAGACTAGAGTATTGGTGAAAATCTTTTTGAATGCAGCATTTGTTTGACATATAGAAACTTCAAAGAGCAAAATATTATCACACAACGGAGAAATCTCAAGCTTGTGAATATCCAATAATGTCACTATCATTATACACACACACATACACGATAGCTTAATGTCAAACTATTTAAGTGTTAATAATTTTTTGCAATTTCATGCTTCATATAGGACATATGTTTTCTTTTCTTTTACACTAAATTGGTACATAATGTTCGAAAATGATGCTATATACAAATACATAAATCTTATAATGTGTATATCTATTTATCAAAAATAAGAAAATTTTAGAGTGGTCATGACATCTATTCGTCCACAATAAGTTTTGCCTGTGACTTAGAACACAAACAGAAAGAAAAATAAGTATTGTATTTTCAACTCCATTCATTTATTTCACTTATTATAAACACCAAACTTTATACTAACTCTAACCTATAATTATTTTGATATGTTAAGCCACACATATAAACTCAAGCAACCTTACTTTACAAGCCCCAAATTGAGGATACCCCATGAAGTATTAGGCCAAGATTTCTCTTTAGCCTTCATCAACAAAACCCTACTCCAAGAAATCCACCCTTCCCAAGAAACCCTTTTATCCCAATGACACCCCCATTCAAGCAAAAGACCCAACCCTCTCTCAGCTTCTCTCTCGGCCTCTTCAAATCTTCCTTTAGTCAAATAAACTTGACTCAACACAACATAAGGCTCTCCCACAAATGGATTCTTCTCAATACTCTTCACCAACAACTCCTCACTCTTCTCCAACCCCTCTTCACAATTCACACCTTCCCAATACAAATCCCTTGCAACTATTTGATCCCTTGCATCCAAAACCTTTGTGCATTTATCAAAAACTGGTGGCACAACTAACTCAATATCTTCATCTCTCTCACAATCAACACCAACCATAGCACCCCTTTTCTTCTTCTCTTCTATAAAAATCTCTTCCTCTCTCAAAATCAAATTGTAAAGTGATCCCATTCTCGAAATCGAATTCAACCATAAACCAGGTTCACCATTCCCAGGCCAAAGAGTTCCAAAATTGTTCCCTTTAAACTCAAGCTTACCATCAAAATTCGCAAACAACATATCTTGAAAACCGAAAAGTTGGTCACTAAAATCAGCCATTGTCATCATAACAAAAACAGCAACAACTCTTCTAGAAACATTCAAATCTTCACCCGTTCTAATATGCTTCACATTTACACCATTCACCGGAACAAGACCCTGCAATTTCTTCCTCCATTTTTCTCCCCCATCAAAAACACCCTTCTCCTTTGCATCCCTAAGAGAAATCTCTGATTCCTTAAGATCATTCAAAAGCTCTGAATCAGTGTAATGAAAAAGAAGATCATCATGAATAAGAGTTTGTCTAGGAACAACACAGAACAAATGAATCAAACGTTCGGCTTCTACGCCAACGTGTTTGCAAACAAGATCGCGAGAAGTTGAAGGATCGAAGATGGCGAGGTTAACGTAGGAATTGGAGTAAGCTGAGTGGAAGAGACCAAAGAGTGAAACAAAGTGTTGGCATTTCCAAAGGTGGAGGATTCGGAAAATGTCGGTAAGGTGTTCGAGGAAAGTACCGTGTTTGTGCCAACATTCTGATGCACCGTGTGAATGAAGGATGGTGATTAAGGAAGGGAGGTTTTTGTCAATGGTGTTTAGTTCGTTACGGAGGAAAGGTTTAGCTGAGGTTAAGAGGGTTTGGAGATATTCGCTTGAACTTGAGCAAGAAGAATTCGACATAATGGATTGTTTTGTTGCTTAATTTGGTGTGTATGTGTGGTAAAGTGAAGGTTATGGATAAGGTTAGAGTTACAAGAATTTTGTTTTATAGACTAATGTTAGTAGTTACAAGCTATGTTATCATAAATCGTTTTACTTAATATTACACCAACAAAAGAGTGAAAAATGTTAGTTGTAGAGATTGAATCTTGGACTTGCTTACCGCTTCCTCGACAGCTCTAGCCAAATTACTATAATTTATTAATGAGAAACAAAATGTGGTGCTGTGTTGTTGTTGAGAACTTGACTACGTAATGAGGTGGCAGTGAAAGAGATGGGTGACGGAAACAGTCCATAATAGAGAGATGGAGAGTCGACTGAGACGTTACCCAGTTTGTCGAACTACTAAATGATGATAAGATTCAGTAGTTGTAACATGTGGCTCATATTTATGTTTTTTTTTTTTACACTGATTTTTTATTTTTGTAGTCACGTTGCATGTCATGCTTTTGTTCAAACTAAGATAAACAGGGCAAAGATGCTTTAGGTTGAGAGTTTTATTTTACTACTAAATCCATAATGAATCAAGTGTCACTGTTATAGGTGGGAAATATATGACTTTTAGAGAATACACACACGCGTGGACTTTGATTCCCCAATTCATATATATAATCACGTGATTTACTATTATCTCTAATCCTACGTAAATTACTAAATAGATAGTTTTGTTTAAAAACTTTTAAAAAATGATTTTTATAGTCTTTTACCTGTTTGTTATAATATTTTACAAAAAATTAAAATTAAAATTAAAATATTAAATAAAAAATTGATTTAAATAGTTTATTTTAAAATATAATTTAAGTATTTTATCTATTTTCTATAAAAAAAAAATTAGATAAAGAAATGTCAAAAAATGATTAGAATGAAAAACTATTTTGAGAAACTTTTCATAAAAATTATTTTTAAAAGATACATTTTTAAAAATAATATGATTTTTATCATATTAAAATCTTTAATTATGAATATCTAAATTATTGAATGTTAAAAGCACTTTTTTTAATTATTAACAAATGAATCTAAAAAATTGATATTATTTTTAAATAAATTTTTATAAAAATTATTTTTTTAAATCCTAAACATGCGAAATTAACTACTTTATATTATTATTTTTTAATAATATTTATTTTATTGAAGGGAGGGTACTTTCTTAGCCGCCACCGTTCTCTCTAAAGAGTAATAATCTTCACTCTATAATGAATGTGTCTATAAGGTATAATGCTTATTAAGGTGTTTTAAGAGAGTCTCTTTCGAAAAAAGAATTCGCAACACTATGTACACAAGAAAGTTTTAAATAAAATATTATGAAACATAATTGTATAATATTTTAATAACATTTTATAAAAATAAAATAATATAACATATATTTTAGAATATTTTAATCACAATTTATTTATTCTTAAAATATCATTTCTATTTAAGAGAACGAGAAGGAAGAATTTTTATAGAGACAAAGTGTAAAATTACATTAATTACCTTTAACATGTGTAGAACATTATAAAAATTATTTCTATAAAAATTTAGAATGTGTTAATTTGAGATGAATTAAATATTAATTTTTAAATATAAAAAATTTAAGAAAAAAGTAATAAAAATATAAATTTAAAAATCAAATTTTGAAATTGTTTTTTAAAAAAGAATTTTTTATAACGTTATAAACACGTCTACAAAAAATCATTAAAAAATATATGATAACTTAACAATAGAAACTAAAATTGTTTGCGAAATTATTTTGTAAGGACTTAAAGATTTTAAAGATGTATTGTTATTTTGTAAGGATTAAAAAAGAAATGTTGTAATTTTAAAGTAAACTAAGACTTACTTAACCCTAATGTTATTTTGATTTTTATATTGAACCCTAATGTTATTTTCATTTTTAAACTTGAAGGATTTTTCCAATAAATCAAACTATTGTATTCTTACCACTAGACTAGTATACTTATGTCCAACCGACTATACTCTAGTCTTATAAGTTTCTTGCTTAGTACATATAGTCAGTTAATTTCTTGAGGATAGTTTTACTCAACGTATCGTATCTAGCTTAATATAATCAAATTCTTGAATCTAGTTGTCTCAAGGTTCTTGTTTTAGTTCATTCAGATTTTTTAGAACAACAATCACTGTTAGGCAATTACAAAATCAAGGTTTTTGCAAATATAATGGGATACTCCTTTCAAAAGAAGCTTAGGAGGTATTAATGTGTATCGTCTTATCATTTTCTAATTTATTATTAATTACTAAATAATTAATTAACTACTACTACTATTTTTGTCACGATAATTAAGAAAGTGAGTATTTGTATTAAATTTGTTAAAAATTGAAATTGGTTTTATAAGTCTACCCATGAAGAGAGGTAATTAACTAATGTTTCTATTATAGTATTTATAGTTATTGCAGAAAAATATGTCAATTAATTAGGGATATGCTAGTAAAAAATCATTAATGTAGTTGAAACTTCAAAGAGTCTAATCTTTAGGGGTGAAGTTAGAACTTGCTACCAATAACTAATTTTTATTAATTAATCATCTAATGATTTTACCACTTTTAATCTAGATAATTATTAAACTAATATTATTTAAATATTCAATGATAATTAACTAATTTATCATCAACTATTATTTGTTTTCTTATTATCATTAAGAAGAGAGATGTAATAGTATTATTCTTTTATTACGTAGTTTTTGTTACAATATATTCCTATTTATAGGTACAACTAAATGGACATTTACTAATGGGCCTAGTGGACCTAATATTCATAACACTTCTTTTGAAGGTCCATCGAGAATATGTCTTATTAAAACCTTATTATAAGAAAGAAAATTAGTGAAAAAAAAAATCTAGGAAAGGAAAAATAGTACAACATATTTTTATGTGAAAACCGTCTCTTTAAAAACCTTACTAGGAAAAATTCAATGGGGCAAAATCATGGTGAAGAAAAAAAAGAGTGCATAATATATTTATTTGATAGATTAACAACAAATAATATTTAACCACAAATAATTAGCAATATACATTATTATTTGATTGCACTAATATATGGTACTTCAGGACTAAGTAGAAATTATCATTTTTTCGAGTTCTAAAAAGACACTTGTCCATAATTGACGACCTTAAAATATTCAAAGTGAACAATTAAATTGATTTGTTCACATATAACCATTTTAGAGCATTTGCTATATAAACTTCATAGTTTACAAAAATATTCATCAAATAATCATTTTGTAATCTCAAACAAATATTTTCTTCAAAATACTTAGACATATGATGTCATTTTCATACTCTCATTAAGCAAGTATTCACACAATAATATTACATAATATTGATCTAGATTGTTTGAGAAAATAAAGAGATTACTCATTTTGATTTAGTCATCTCTTCAATAGTTTGAATTGTATGTCTCACGAAAATTAAATCATTTAAGGAGTTGTGTATAACCATCACTATAAAGTGAACCATACAAATACATTGTAATTCACTCTTCATATAAATTGAGTCTTTCATGGCTACTAACTTTAATCAAGTACGAAAAGATTCTTAAATTCACTTCAGGTGAATATGTATTTCTTCATTCTCATGTTCTTATTGCGTGGAAATTCAACCATAACTAATTAGTTTCACATCTTCATATGTGCAGACAACCATTCCAAAAGCCTTCTATTTTATGAATCAAGCTTAATTTAACTTCAATTGCTTCTTTGTCTATAATCTATAATAGGCTGTAGTTCAGGATCATCATTATCATTGATCACATATAGCACTATATTATATGCAAACATTGTCATTGTTGACTTCCTTTCGGTTCCATCATATTCGATTCATGACATAATTTATTGAGATCTCTCTATCTTCACAAGTTTCAGATATTTGATCAGTTCTTCTAATATTGAAAATCAATTAGATCAAATTTACTCTTTTGGAATTTTCATATCCTCACTTGGGCCACCTTTTTTATGTTAGCTTATTTTCTTGTTTGATGATTTTTTTATCTTTGGAATCGACAAATTTCCCACACTTCAAATGCAATTGAGACTCATTTGCAATATTGTCCAACACTAACATCTATTTTGATAGGAGCATTGGAAGCTGATATTACTCTTGCTTAACTTTGCAAATGAATTATACTTTGAACTTTTAGTTCACATTGCTTTATACAAGGATCATTGTAAGATAATAATCTATATGCTAAATTACATTTGCGGTCCCTTAACTTAATTTCAGTTAACGTTTTAGTCTTTTATCTTTTTTTTTTTCCGAATTACTCCTTTATTTTAATTTTAAGTGACAATTTGATATTTTATGTTTTAAAATGTCAACAATGTTGTCCTTTTTTTACAAAAATTCAAAAAAATCATCAAAATTTTCAAACAAAACCCATAAAATTCATTGTCATCTTCAATAAAATGCAAATTTAATCAAATTCATAACTTAAATCTTTAAATAAACTAATATTTGTATTCTTTATTTGATGTTGTTGGAGATGAAAATATTAGTTTATTTGAATATTCGAGTTACGGATTTGATGAAATTTACATTATATTGACGATGATTATTATTTTTATGGGTTTTGTTTGAAAAATTTGATGAATTTTTTGAATTTTTGTAAAAAAAAAATAGGATAAACACTCATGATTTAAGATTTGCAGTAGTCTCATTATAAAATGTCTAAGCAATAAAAAAATCTTAATGAGAGGATAATCGATACTTATCCTCAACCTCAAAAAATTCAAAATGAAAACATTGTCTTAAAAAATAATGTTGAAGAACTAACAAAAAATATTACTAACTTTGTAAAATCCACTGAGACCTTTCAAAATATTATGGGATCTCAAAGTGGAATATTTGACAAAGTTGAGATTGATTTTGAAATCTCAAAAATAAAAACTTTATGAAAATTTCTTTTCACCTCAAAATATGGAGATTAAAAGGAAATGCTCTCACTGCAAAAAAAATTGGACACGTTCATAAAGATTGCTATTTCAAGAAAAATGGTGAGAAAGTAAAAAGAATATGTTCTTATTGTGGGAAACATGGACATTTTGAATCTACATGTTACCATAACAAGAAAGCATCTTAAAAGAGAAACACTAATCATCAAGGACCCAAATCAATATGGATACCGAAATTACTACTAACTTTTGATGTAGGAATGACCTCTATTAGTCAAGAAAAAGTGTAACACCCCGAATTTTAACAGCGCAAGTGTATTTTTTTTTTTCAAAACAATTTCATAAAAACAAAGAAATAAAGAAAGAAATACTACTGGATAAAAATTTAAGTCGTAACACAACGACAAAAGTCAACAAAATTTACAACAAGCAGAATAGTTTTTGAAATAAAAATCCAAAGTTATCAACCATCAAAATACACTGGGGTTATGAGGCCTATCAAACATAGCTCATACCCTTGGGGTATTCTTGCCAGACACCTGTACAGAAGAACTGCCCCAAGAATTTTAACTCCCCACATCACATCAAAGAGTGGTACATGGAACCCATCAAAATAAAATGTCAAGCTGACAATATTGGTATAGGTACAGTCTTCCAAATTAAAATAAATACAACCCAAATAAGAAAGACATATATTCCCTATACGTCAACCTAATCTGATCATTCTACAAAAAAAATATACAACCCGGGTGATCTTCACGCGCCCCGCAAGATCCTCCTGACACAGCTCCAGTCAGGTGTGTTCAACTACGTTCCCATCAACAGGATACTAACTGGTAGCAAGATCTTGGTTCTCATCTGAGGGCAAAGCCCAAATTTCCACAATAGTTGTAAAGGTCACCAATCGAAATTAACAATTAACACATAACATTTAAGCTTTAAATGCACAAAATAACCTTTCAACTTAGCATGCACCTTAAAAGGGTTTCCATATGCCAAACATGCATAAATAAAGTTGAAAAATGAAGTTTTAAACAAAATTGCACTGTCGTATTCGAATACAATATCTCTGTATACAAATACAAGGCTGTTTCAGAAGTTAGCATAAAAAACAGCATGTCTGTATTCGAATTTAACCTTCTGTATTCGACTACACATAAGTCAGTAGCAAAAACAGGATGTATGTATTCGAATACAGCCTTCTGTGTTCGAATACACATCAGAAAACTGCAGAAAGCAGCAAAATTTAGCTTTTAAAAGGGTTTCGAAATCAATCAACACTTACACACAAATCCAAACAATCACACTTAGCAATTATAGCACAATCACCATGACAACTTGAGTTTCGAAAAGGTTTTACAATCAATCACACTTACACACAAATCCAAAACATTCACACTTAGCAGTTATAGCACAATCACCAGGAGAACTTGAGTTTCGAAAAGATTTTGCAGTCAATCACACTTACACACAAATCCCAAACATTCACACTTAGCAATTATAGCACAATCACCATGACAACTTGAGTTTCGAAAAGGTTTTACAATCAATCACACTTACACACAAATCCAAACAATCACACTTAGCAATTATAGCACAACCACAACAACCACTTGAGTTCAAACACTCAATCATAATCTTGAATCAAACGTGACTTGTGTGCCAAGCACCCTAATGCAATGCATATATGCCAAAATGCATGGACTCGGAATTCCAAACCAAAACCCTCCTCGAAAGGCCGTAAATCATAGTTGTACCGCCTATCATAGGCCGAAGTACTAAATTATCGAGGTGCTACCTATCACACGTCAGCACGATTTACTAAAAACGTAAATCGTAAATGTATCGCCTATCACAGGTCGAAGTACTATTTACCGAGGTGCCACCTATCACGGGTCAGCATGATTTACCAAAAATGTGTAGTCTATCGCAGACCTTACACGACG
>NC_021163.2:51672478-51694019 GCF_000331145.2 Cicer arietinum | reverse complement strand
ACAATCCCCGCAAGGATAAGATGAACCAGCAAATCACATGAAATCATCTCGTGGCCCATCCGGTTACCGCTTTCACCATGGCCCATCTGGTCGCCATGTACTATGAAATGCATGAGCATACTCTGACTCTATCCACGACAATCATTAAGTAAATGCAGATATTAAAAGATTCCTCATTTTTAATACTCATTTAACTCTAACGATTTTCAAATTCCACACAGGGCATACTTAAACATTTATTTTCCACCACACACATCAAATTTAATCCACAATTTACATTAAATTTGATCAATTCAAAAACCACAAAATCCACACCAAGTTCAATCATCAATCACCACAAATTTCCACAAAACTCAAACATAACACATGTCAAACTAATTTTCACAAACCACAACTCAAACACATCAAATTTCTTTTCCTCAACAACACACGTAGATGAATCAAATTCCTTTTCTACGAAAACACTCATCAATTTCATCAAAAACCCAACTCCAAACTTTCACCCATAAAAGCATTAAATTCATTTTCCCCAAATCTACACTTCAAACCCAACAAATTTATTTTCCACACAACCACAAATAAGTCAATAAATGCAAACTAAAAGTTTGGAATGAGCTCTTACCTTAACGTTAGCTTTAACGAGCGATTACGGTACCACAAGTAATTCCGATAAAATCTCTGCTCGCGACGTTGCTTCCAAAGTTAGTTCACTAGCACCGTAGCGTGGAGGTGGGTAACTTTCCCTTCTATCTCTTTGTGAAATGAAGCTTAGATCTAGAAGAAACGTGGAGGTTTGCGTTTGACGGTTTTGAAATCACTAACACCGTTTTTCTTCGTTTTCGAATCCGAGAAGAAGAATGAAGCTGAGAAATTCTTTGCTTTCTCACCCACCAAGCCTTGGGTTTCTCTTCTTAAAGCAAAAGAAAGGAAAATTTTCTTACTTCTAGCTTTCTAACATATATAAATACATATTACTTATAATAATAATAATAATAATAATAATAATAATAATAATAATAATAATAATAATAATAATAATAATAATAATAATAATAATAATAATATAATATATATATATATATATAATAATTAAACTTAAACCAATAAATATCTAACAACTCATCCACACATCACAATCTATTTTGATAAAAATATATACTCTCGTTGCAACTCAATTAACAAATAAAATTTTCTGCAACCCGAGTGATATTTTTAACAAAATTGTCCGGTATTAAATTCTTCGCAATGTAAATAAATTATTTTTCGACAAATAATTTTAATCCAATTTCCAAAAATATATTTTTGGCATTTAACTCCCTAAATACCAAAAACTAGGCTAAAAGCCTAAGAAATTCAACACAAAATACCCTAAAATTGGATAATTGAGGATTTAAAATTAAGGGTCTTACATTACTACCCTCCAAAAAGAAGTTTCGTCCTCGAAACTTAAAGTTCGAGTAACAATCCTCACTAGGTTTGTACTCAAAGTCGACATACAAGTCTAAACTTATTTCACCCGGCCTACTCGAAGAAAGTGTTGCCTACCCCTTTTTATAGGGTGCTTAAAAACTCTACACACTACCATATCCGGTAAGGCTCGTCTATTCCATTCAACATGATTTTGTCTACTATCAACAAGAGATTAAGGATGATTAGTCCATCAATTTGTCAATAAATAGCCAACAACCGTGATGGTGGCTTGGACTATCTTAACCGAACTGTCACAACGCTCCTTGTGACTTACACTTGAGGTTATCCTAATGCACAAGCGGTCAAACAATCTTCTCAAGGTCCACGGAGTTTCCTGTATTTCTGTATTACTTTAATCTTATCGACGAAGTAAAATTGCCCATAGTTATGTCACATAGCCTCATATACATCCACTTGGTACGAAACATCAATTTGGTACCAAACCGAAACACTGTGTATGACACCAACACACTTAGCACAAAACAATAGCTACCGTCGAGAACTCCTAAATTTCTCCATTGTCCACAAATCCTTGATTTTTCTTTAGTCGTACAACTACGTCAAACCGTAGTGTACACCTCAAAATGTTGGTCTAATTATAACTTTAATAATTTCATCCCCACATCTGCTTGGTGATCCAAGCTTCCTCAAATATTTTCGATAACATGCCAAAACTATACCACCTACAACACACAAACTTCCTTCAGGTTTAGTACTCCATTTCGAGAGTCACGTCTTCAACAAAATCCAACTTGAATTCCATTCACTAATTAAGACCTACACTGGTCTTATGCCTAACACCTCAAATTAGCGCTTCACTAATCAATTTCCTACATCGCAATTCTTGACAAACCCAAAAATAATTTTCCTACATCTACTGTCAACATTCATTCTGATACTTCTCAACTTCGCCGCGTTCTTTCTTTGCAGCTCGCTGATTATCTCTTTATTATTTAGAAATCATTACTTAGCTTACTCGTGTATGTCTTTTCCCAAAAATTGTTCTCCTTTTTGACAACCACAATTGGTACACACCATTGTGCGTCGTATCTCAAAATTTCATCCAACCTAACTGGATTTTCTTTTGTCTTTCCTCTTACTACTACACTTTTCTTCCTTCGAAGAAGCTTGTCATCTCAGTCATTAAGAATTCTTTCAACAATTCAAACAAAATCTTAATTCCTCCTAATTTTCACGCTTCTTACGAAATATTCTACATCTAGAATATATCTCAAACATTTTACACCTCTATCGTAATTCAATCGTCCCTGTGGTCAACCTCTAGAGTCCGTTATTTTCTTAGCTCATCTGCCATCATACTTCGTCTTTCCTCATTATAGTGATTTCAATAAATCAAGCCTTACTAGTACCCACCAAACTTTTCCATTTCATGCTCAATTCTTCCTTACCAAACAAACATTTAACTCTGTTGACTGACGAACACAATAGCAACCTCAGTGACATGCACTCAAGTAGTGCCTTTATATCATTGACATATCCTTATAATAACAATGTATGAATTATAGGTGAGATAATTCCTTTCATCAATCTTTAATTGTCATAAGCTACATATCCATGTGTTGCTCCAACGAGTCTTCGTGGCACGTTTTTCTAAAATTTGGTTTACTCGCTGGATTCTTATTCGTTCCCAACCTTCACTGAGGTACAAAATAAAAGAGTCCCAACAATCGAACGTCCTACAGAACTATTCCTCAAACATTCCCAATAAGCATCGTCTAAGGAATAATTATCTATAAGCCTCATCCTCATACTTTGCAGTAAAATATCTTCAAGACCCACATACCTTTCACCGTTCATCTAGTCACTAAAACGATCATTTCAAATCTTCACGCTTGACTTCCCGAGACCAACAAATAAACCATAAATCATTTGTTACGTTTCTTCTTTTTCACTCTTGGTCATTAAATAGAATTCTAAAATCTGATCTTCGAAATCTCCAAATACTCATCACATCGTCTAATTTCATCCATTTCATCTTAAGATACAATACAAGGTCTTATTCATCATTGACTCTAATCGTCTTAGTAATCTCACTAATTAAAACTCTTCTAATCATAACACAACATTATTAGTAAATCTTTAAACACTTCCATCCATAACATAAATTATTTATCCCTTGCCTACCTCAACTACATCAATCATACAAGTTTAAGGCGTCACTTGGTCCTCCATCCAACCTTGTGGATTTTAAATCGTCGACTTATAGATCAACCATCTTAAGGTCCCAAATCAAATCTCGAATAACCCTTCCGACCTATCGAAATATTAACATTCTCATAGTAATTTCCATCCTTTAATAGACTCTTAAAGCTTACATTTGCTACAAACTCTAAGTATTCTCGTACTCTGTACTTTCAATTCCACTTAATAGTAACACATAGTTTAATACATCAAATCTTAAATCCTTATGTTTTTCCGAACATCACTCAAAAGTCACACTTTTCATCCAATATCATTATCCATACTTACCATCTCCTAATCCACACAGATATTTGTTACTTATTGAAGAAATATATATATCCTCACTCCTATAATCGTCATGAGATTCATACTTAATAATCCAAATCGTGAATCTAGTTTAACTCGCATGTTCGACCTTACCCCTCAAGGTATCGACTATTCCTCAAAGTGTACTTTATCTAACCAAGGTAGTATTCACCCCTAATGTGCAGTGCCCCTTAACTTCAATACAAGCCTCTTCCTATACACCTAAGCACCAAAATGCTATTCCAAAAGGAAACCTTGACTTCTCAACAATTCCATGATATTCACATCTGTTTGACATTATCAAACTTCATCCAGTCTCATCCTGAGATCTACTAGGGAAAACATCTAATACTTTTCTTAACAAAAGTCCTCTACTTAGAACTTTACTTGAAATCGCATATTAGTCTAACTTTAATCCATCCATACCATCATCTTCGAGTTACCATCAACAACATAGCCTATGTGTCCTTGGAACCACTTCATAAATCCCATGCCGTCGTGATTCGCTTCAACCTTACCTGACAATTCGTCATTTCGAAGATCTTTTACACTTCTTGAATCTACTTATCAGCTTTTTCTGAGTTCTCATCACCCTTGAACTTTGGAGGATGGCAAAGACAAGAATATTCCAATCCCCTTGACACAACATCATGGATCTCTCTTCCCCTCTTCTCCAGATCTCGCAGAGTCCTCGGAGCTATTTGTGCATCAACAGAAGCGTTATTCATTGCTTCAACCATTTGATCATTCCTATTGACGTTGACTTTTGCAGCGTCGTTCCTTCTTGGAGGCATTGTTTCCTCAAAACCAACATCAAGAAGAAATCTTAACACCACTTTGAAAAATTCCAAAACTAACTTCCAACTACACCAACACAATGAAACTACATCGAACCCAACAACTCGAACAAATTACCCTGACGCATGATCAGATAACGACTCCCAACCTACAGGTTGACCTACAATCTATAACCAAAAGCTCCACAGCCCCAAAGAAATCCAAACCAAAAGCTCTGAGACCACGATTGTAACACCCCGATTTTAACAGCGCAAGTGTATTTTTTTTTTTGAAAACAATTTCATAAAAACAAAGAAATAAAGAAAGAAATACTTTTGGATAAATATTTAAGTCGTAACACAACGACAAAAGTCAACAAAATTTACAAGCAGCGAAATAGTTTTTGAAATAAAAATCCAAAGTAGTCAACCATCAAAATACACCGGGACTATGAGGCTTATCAGACATAGCTCATACCCTTGAGGTATTCTCGACAGACACTTGTACAAAAGCACTGCGCCAAGAATTTTAACTCCCCACATCACATCAAAGAGTGGTACATAGAACCCATCAAAGTAAAATGTCAAGCTGACAATATTGGTATAGGTACAGTCTTCCAAATTAAAATAAACACAACCCAAATAAGAAAGACTATACATCAACCTAATCTGATCATTCTACAAAAAACAATACATCTCAGGTGATCTTCACGCGCCCCACAAGATCCTCCTGACACAGCTCCAGTTAGGTGTGTCCAACTACGTTCCCATCCACATGGTACTAACCGTTGGGAAGATCATGATTCTCATCTGAGGGCAAAGATCATATTTCCATAATAGTTGTAATGATCACCAACCGAAATTAACACACAACATTTAAGTTTTAAATGCACAAAATAACTTTTCAACTTAGCATGCACCTTAAAAGGGTTTCCATATGCCAAACATGCATAAATAAAGTTGAAAAATGAAGTTTTAAACAAAACTGCACTGTCGTATTCAAATACAGCATCTCTGTATTCGAATACAATGTTGTTTCAGAAGTCAGCAGCAAAAACATGTCTATATTCGAATACAACCTTCTGTATTCGACTACACATAAGTCAGTAGCAAAAATAGGATGTCTGTAGTCGAATACACATTAGAAAACAACAAAATTCAGCTTTTAAAAGGGTTTCGAAATCAATCAACACTTACACACAAACCCAAACAATCACACTTAGCAATTATAGCACAATCAGCATGACAACTTGAGTTTCGGAAAGATTTTACTATCAATCACACTTACACACAAATCCAAAACATTCACACTTAGCAATTATAGCACAATCACCATGAAAACTTGAGTTTTGAAAAGGTTTTGCAATCAATCACACTTACACACAAATCCTAAACATTCACACTTAGCAATTATAGCACAACCACTTGAGTTCAAACACTCAATCATAATCTTGAATCAAACGTGACTTGTGTGCCAAGCACCCTAATGCAATGCATATATGACAAAATGCATGGACTCGGAATTCCAAACCAAAACCATCCTCAGAGGACCGTAAATCATAATTGTACCGCCTATCACAGGCCGAAGTACTAAATTACTGAGGTGCTACTTATCACGGGTCAGCACGATTTACTAAAAACGTAAATCGTAAATGTACCGCCTATCACAAGCCGAAGTACTATTTACTGAGGTGCCACATATCACGGGTCAGCACGACTTACCAAAAATGTGTAGTCTATCGCAGACCTTACACGACGCGTCAATCTCCGCATGGATAAGATGAACAACCAAATCACCATGGCCCATCCGGTCACCACTATCACCATGGCCCATCCGGTCGCCATGTACTATGAAATGCATGAGCATACTCTGACTCTATCCACGACAATCATTACTATCACAGGCCGAAGTACTATTTACCGAGGTGCCACCTATCACGGGTCTGCACGATTTACCAAAAATGTGCAGTCTATCGCAGACCTTACACGACGCGACAATCCCCGCAAGGATAAGATGAACCAACAAATCACATGGAATCATCTCGTGGCCCATCTGATCACCACTATCACCATGGCCCATCTGGTCGCCATGTACTATGAAATGCATGAACATACTCTGACTCTATCCACGACAATCATTAAGTAAATGCAGATATTAAAAGATTCCCCATTTTTAATACTCATTTAACTCTAACGATTTTCAAATTCCACAGAGAGCATACTCAAACATTTATTTTACACCACACACATCAAATTTAATCCACAATTTACATTAAATTTGATCAATTCAAAAACCACAAAATCCACATCAAGTTCAATCATCAATCACCACAAATTTCCACAAAACTCAAACATAACACATGCCAAACTAATTTTCACAAACCACAACTCAAACACATCAAATTTATTTTCCTCAACAACACACATAGATGAATCAATTTCCTTTTCCATGAAAACACTCATCAATTTCACCAAAAACCCAACTCCAAACTTTCACCCATAAAAGCATTAAATTCATTTTCCTCAAATCTACACTTCAAACCCAACAAATTTATTTTCCACACAACCACAAATAACACTCATCAACCATTATTTTCAATTTTTAACGTTCGTTGGAACATATGATTCATACATAATATAAATCTTTGTCATTTATTAATTAGTTAAAGTTAATATTTTTATATTTTCTAGATAAAAATTAGAATAATTGTAATATACTAATTATAAATTTAGATAAAAATTAGAATAATTGTAATATACTAATTATAAATTTAATAAAAACCGTAGATCGAACAAATGTTTATTACTAAAAAATTAATTAAAAATAATATTTTCATGAGAAAATTACACTGATTTACTTAATTTTATACACACTCCCTATGATTTTAAAGTAAATAATCTCCCTTAAATTTCTCTTAAATGATCTCTTCTTCTTTAACGCATTTAATCCATGGTCCAACGACTTGGTACTTTGTGAGAGCAGTGTCGGCCCGAAGGTGGGACTATTAAAGCAACCAACCTCAAACAAAATTTACTTAATAAAGTCTTATATTTTAATATTTTTAAAATTAAAACATATAAATTTTTTAAAATTTAATATTAAATCAATTGACTATAATATTTTCACACTTCAATTGTCACATTTTTTTTAAATGAGTTGCTAAAAGTTTTGTTAGAGTTTAAAACTCTTACATAAAAGAAGTGTTTGACTTTAACTAAGTAGTTAAATTTTATATTTTTAATATATTCTAAATAAAAATAATAATTATTATAATATATTAATTATAATTTAATATAAATACTTTGTACAAAGCAAATAATTATAAATAAGAAATTAGTTAAAATTAATATTTTAAAATACTATTTTGTTTGATATTTTAAAAATACATAATATTCCTTTAATATTTTAAAATAATAAACATATTATTGAAAGATACATGTATACAATAAAAGTAAAGAAACATTTATTGTTGAGAGAATATTATGAAATTCAAAATAAAATTCACGATGTCTTTGTAGAATAATAATAATAATAAATATGTTCTTACAACATAATAAACATAACCAAATTAATTAATTTTATTGTAGAGAGATTATTAAAAAAAAAATTATTATAATAATAATACTAATGATGGTAATAAATAAATAAATAAAAGCTTAACAAAATTATAAATATAATAAGGTGAACTAATGTTAGTAACAACCATTACATTTACTTTATTATTATAGTCTCCAATAAATTTTTATCCTTTTCAACACATTTCTTGCGATAATTATAATTTGATAGACAAGAAACATTTGTCTGTACATCGTAGAACCAACACCTTTACAGCACGACTGATATTAAAGACAGTGTGAGATTGAATCTTCACCTATATATATTTCTGAGGTTCACGATTGTTTAGTTTAAATAAGTATGGTTGTAGACGCACATTTGTATAAATAAATTAATTAAAAAAATTTGAAATTGATCTTTCTTCTTTGTTTAATTATTTTTTGATTTTAATAAAATACTTTTAACTTTTATTTAAATATCACTATCTTTATTATTATTATTTTCTTTTTTTTCTTAATTAAAATTTAAGTTGTTATACATGTTTGTTAATATATATAGTCCAATTTACATTTTAACTTTGTATTTCTAATTCAGTTGTAAAGTCAAAATACTTTTTCAAACAAAAAAAAGCAATATCAATATAAAATTTAATAAGTCGTAGCACAGTAGATGTGCTCTAATCAAATTAATTGAGCATACAAAAAAAAAAACAAGAAAAAGTCCATTTCGTCAACGTTTTATGTTCCTTGAAAAAAAAATTAATTTTTCAAATATTTTTTTATTTAATAAAAATGTTTCAGATTGTTATATTCTTAAAATTAAAACCGATAAAATTTTATATAAATTAAATAAAATATTTTGTTTTTGTTGCAAATTATTTAATACTCTCAATACAAGTAAATTGGCTAATAAACAGAGAAATATAAGTTATAAATTGAGAAATCATAAAACAAAAAGTAAACACATTGCTCACATGAGAAATATTAGTTATAAATTGATAAATCATGAGAAAAGTATTGAACATATTGCTAATACGAGTTATTGGAGTGATACAAGTATACACACTATTTTCTTCTTCAACTAAAAGATGTAAAATTTTACATGAGACCTTCATGTTGTCGTATAATAGTCGAAATGTCTTAGTTTATTTTTAAAAAATATAAAGAAAATAAATTTGAAAATATCATTAATTATGTTAAAAAAAATTTTATAGTTGTTAAATAAAATATTAATAATTTATTTATTAAAATTTAAAAAAACTCCGTCTAATAGTTTCGCTTTAGGCCTTGGGCCGACCTTGCTCTAATCCCAACAAAAGAGAGAAAATTTCTCCCATTAACATTTCAATGAATACTCTTATCTATTATCTATTATCTATTATAATATATTAAAATATATTTATATAATATTCTAAAATTTGTTAACTCATAAAAATTACTATGTGACACATTTCAAAGTACACTATTTCTTTCATGTCTTGTTTTCATTCTATTTTGTTTCACCAATATGTAATATAAAACAAACCATTTAACTTACACACTCAAGTACTATTATTTCATATATTTAGCAACTTCAACTCTAATCAATACATTTAAAGCCTCCGGCCACTTATCAAACTTTTTATTTCAATAACTCATCCATAGTATGCAATGTGCAAATGGTTTACATTAACAATCTTAGAAGAAAACAATCATCTCTAATTTATACATCTGTGGAAAATTGTTTTTAAAAGGAATTTTCATGTGGATTATTATAGCAATATATAAGTGGATTCTTTGCTTTAGATATACTTCTTTTGTCTCTTACTATAAGAACAGTTTGACAATTTCACACATATGTAGTAAATTAGATAGTGTGTTAGTATTCTAAAATTGTCCTTCAATTGTTGTAGTTAAACACTGACACCAAAAGGTAGCAAATTGATTAGGGATATTTAAAAAAAAAAAATAATGCATTTAGTAGTTTGGTAAAGGGCTTATATTGAGAGACAATTTGTTTTTTCAAATGGGACCTATATTTTGGGACAAATGTAGTATTGTTTATTTTGTCTGATTTTTGTATCAAATTAATGCAGGGATTGGATTATGCATTGATGACTGGGGGAGATGTTGCTCCGCTCGGATCATAGGCTGTGACAAAGATACACCAGTTGTTTCATTGGGCCAATAAGTCAAAAAGGGGTTTATTGCTTTTCATTGATGAAGCTGATGCATTTCTGTGCGAGTAAAGTAACGCTTATTTCATGATTTTTCATTTACTAGCATTCTCTTTGCTTGTGGCAACACAAGATAGTTAGGATCTACTAGATGCAGCTCATGACTCCTCAGCATAATCATATCTTTATTAAAAACAAAGTTACAAAGAGGAAGAAAAAGTTGCACAATATTAATATGCAAGCATGATACGAAATCAACAATCTTTGCACTGAATATTGTCCAAGCGAATTGATTGCATGGGATGATTTTTACAGGCGGAACAAGACTTACATGAGTGAAGCACAACGAAGTTCACTGAATGCCCTCCTCTTTCAAACCGAGGATCAATCCAAAGACATAGTCCTTGCCCTTGCCACAAATCGTCCTGGTGATCTCGATTCAGCTATGGTAGACCGTATTGATGAGGTCCTGGAATTTCCCTTGCCCGAAGAAGACACTACGCCAAAAATGACATTTAACAGCGCCCCTTTTACAGCGCTTGCTAAACACAAGCGTTGTTGTTAATATATTTTAAAAATAACGGAGCCTTTTACAGCGCTTTTTTGACAAGCGCTGTTGTAGGGTCATATGACGTTTGCGCATAATGTTATAAGGCTTTTACAACGCTTTTCAAAAAAGCGCTGTAACATGAAGCGCTTTCGCGTATTATTTTACAGCGCTTTTTACACAAGCGTTGTAAAATACATGCACTTTAAAATAATTGAACCACCTATTACAGCGCTTTTTTGAAAAGCGCTGTAAAATGCATGCGCTTTCATTGAATTTAACTACATATTACAACGCTTTTAGTACAAGCGCTGTAAAATACATCTTTCAAATAATTATATATGTTGGGAACCCTCATATCCTCTACATCTTTCATCACCTCTACTCCGGGAACCCTCATATCCTCTACGTACTGTGCGGCCATCTACGTTGTCTCAGGTATTTTTAAATTTTTTTTTATCAAATTAAAAATTCATACCACATGATCTATTCTGTTTTGAAATTGTTATAATCTGAATTATTGTGATAAATATGCATGTAATCTGAATTATTGTGATAAATATGCATGTAATCTGAATTATTGTGATAAATATGCATGTAATCTGAATTATTGTGATAAATATGCATGTAATCTGAATTATTGTGATAAATATGCATGTAATCTGAATTATTGTGATAAATATGCATGTAATCTGAATTATTGTGATAAATATGCATGTAATCTGAATTATTGTGATAAATATGCATGTAATCTGAATTATTGTGATAAATATGCATGTAATCTGAATTATTGTGATAAATATGCATGTAATCTGAATTATTGTGATAAATATGCATGTAATCTGAATTATTGTGATAAATATGCATGTAATCTGAATTATTGTGATAAATATGCATGTAATCTGAATTATTGTGATAAATATGCATGTAATCTGAATTATTGTGATAAATATGCATGTAATCTGAATTATTGTGATAAATATGCATGTAATCTGAATTATTGTGATAAATATGCATGTAATCTGAATTATTGTGATAAATATGCATGTAATCTGAATTATTGTGATAAATATGCATGTAATCTGAATTATTGTGATAAATATGCATGTAATCTGAATTATTGTGATAAATATGCATGTAATCTGAATTATTGTGATAAATATGCATGTAATCTGAATTATTGTGATAAATATGCATGTAATCTGAATTATTGTGATAAATATGCATGTAATCTGAATTATTGTGATAAATATGCATGTAATCTGAATTATTGTGATAAATATGCATGTAATCTGAATTATTGTGATAAATATGCATGTAATCTGAATTATTGTGATAAATATGCATGTAATCTGAATTATTGTGATAAATATGCATGTAATCTGAATTATTGTGATAAATATGCATGTAATCTGAATTATTGTGATAAATATGCATGTAATCTGAATTATTGTGATAAATATGCATGTAATCTGAATTATTGTGATAAATATGCATGTAATCTGAATTATTGTGATAAATATGCATGTAATCTGAATTATTGTGATAAATATGCATGTAATCTGAATTATTGTGATAAATATGCATGTAATCTGAATTATTGTGATAAATATGCATGTAATCTGAATTATTGTGATAAATATGCATGTAATCTGAATTATTGTGATAAATATGCATGTAATCTGAATTATTGTGATAAATATGCATGTAATCTGAATTATTGTGATAAATATGCATGTAATCTGAATTATTGTGATAAATATGCATGTAATCTGAATTATTGTGATAAATATGCATGTAATCTGAATTATTGTGATAAATATGCATGTAATCTGAATTATTGTGATAAATATGCATGTAATCTGAATTATTGTGATAAATATGCATGTAATCTGAATTATTGTGATAAATATGCATGTAATCTGAATTATTGTGATAAATATGCATGTAATCTGAATTATTGTGATAAATATGCATGTAATCTGAATTATTGTGATAAATATGCATGTAATCTGAATTATTGTGATAAATATGCATGTAATCTGAATTATTGTGATAAATATGCATGTAATCTGAATTATTGTGATAAATATGCATGTAATCTGAATTATTGTGATAAATATGCATGTAATCTGAATTATTGTGATAAATATGCATGTAATCTGAATTATTGTGATAAATATGCATGTAATCTGAATTATTGTGATAAATATGCATGTAATCTGAATTATTGTGATAAATATGCATGTAATCTGAATTATTGTGATAAATATGCATGTAATCTGAATTATTGTGATAAATATGCATGTAATCTGAATTATTGTGATAAATATGCATGTAATCTGAATTATTGTGATAAATATGCATGTAATCTGAATTATTGTGATAAATATGCATGTAATCTGAATTATTGTGATAAATATGCATGTAATCTGAATTATTGTGATAAATATGCATGTAATCTGAATTATTGTGATAAATATGCATGTAATCTGAATTATTGTGATAAATATGCATGTAATCTGAATTATTGTGATAAATATGCATGTAATCTGAATTATTGTGATAAATATGCATGTAATCTGAATTATTGTGATAAATATGCATGTAATCTGAATTATTGTGATAAATATGCATGTAATCTGAATTATTGTGATAAATATGCATGTAATCTGAATTATTGTGATAAATATGCATGTAATCTGAATTATTGTGATAAATATGCATGTAATCTGAATTATTGTGATAAATATGCATGTAATCTGAATTATTGTGATAAATATGCATGTAATCTGAATTATTGTGATAAATATGCATGTAATCTGAATTATTGTGATAAATATGCATGTAATCTGAATTATTGTGATAAATATGCATGTAATCTGAATTATTGTGATAAATATGCATGTAATCTGAATTATTGTGATAAATATGCATGTAATCTGAATTATTGTGATAAATATGCATGTAATCTGAATTATTGTGATAAATATGCATGTAATCTGAATTATTGTGATAAATATGCATGTAATCTGAATTATTGTGATAAATATGCATGTAATCTGAATTATTGTGATAAATATGCATGTAATCTGAATTATTGTGATAAATATGCATGTAATCTGAATTATTGTGATAAATATGCATGTAATCTGAATTATTGTGATAAATATGCATGTAATCTGAATTATTGTGATAAATATGCATGTAATCTGAATTATTGTGATAAATATGCATGTAATCTGAATTATTGTGATAAATATGCATGTAATCTGAATTATTGTGATAAATATGCATGTAATCTGAATTATTGTGATAAATATGCATGTAATCTGAATTATTGTGATAAATATGCATGTAATCTGAATTATTGTGATAAATATGCATGTAATCTGAATTATTGTGATAAATATGCATGTAATCTGAATTATTGTGATAAATATGCATGTAATCTGAATTATTGTGATAAATATGCATGTAATCTGAATTATTGTGATAAATATGCATGTAATCTGAATTATTGTGATAAATATGCATGTAATCTGAATTATTGTGATAAATATGCATGTAATCTGAATTATTGTGATAAATATGAATATAATCTGAATTATTGTGATAAATATGAATATAATCTGAATTATTGTGATAAATATGAATATAATCTGAATTATTGTGATAAATATGAATATAATCTGAATTATTGTGATAAATATGAATATAATCTGAATTATTGTGATAAATATGAATATAATCTGAATTATTGTGATAAATATGAATATAATCTGAATTATTGTGATAAATATGAATATAATCTGAATTATTGTGATAAATATGCATGTAATTTGAATTGAGTGTTTTATACTAATATGGCAGAATAGCAAATTAAGTCACTTATATAATTTGAATGGTTTATATCCTAGTTATAACATCTCACAGTTTGCTACTAATGTCACTTATATAATGTAAATTAAGTGCCAATTCGATTGGAATAAATGTCTGAGTTACAGTCATCCAAAATTGAACCCAAATAAAACCAACACAAAAATAACATACTGAGGCCTTTTACAGCGCTTTTTATAAAAAGCGATGTAAAAGACCCTTTTGAAAATAAGTAAAAAAGACATTTTACAGCGCTTATTAGAAAAAGTTTTATAAAAAGCTTTAAAAATAATATTCATCAGACACCTAACATGACTATCTCTAACAGGATTTTCTTCAAACACCTTGTACGCATCATGGGAATCCCCAAAAACACATTGTTAACAAAAACATCAGACTCAAACCCATTTTTCGCAACATGGCAATGAACTTGAATACCAAGTTTCAATTTAAGAAGGAAAGGGAATGTAAAGAGATAAAAAGGGTGTTGAGGTGGAGATTGAATTGTGAAAGAGTAAGCTTTGATGTTTGTGAAGAAGATGCATAAAAGGAGAAGAGTTTGGTGAAGAGGAAGAGATTTTGGTGGTGATTAGTTACTACTATGTGGGTTTTGCATGTTGAGCTTGTTTAAAAAATAACATAACAAAACACAAAAACAATAAGGCCTTTTACAGCGCTCATTTAAAAAAGCGTTGTAAAAGGCTTTAAAAAAAAACATTCATATAACATAATAAAACAAGAAGGTCTATTACAGCGCTTGTCCAAATAAGCGCTGTAAAATACTGTTTTAAAAATAAAATAAAGAGACCTTTTACCGCGCTTATTTGAACAAGCGCTGTAAAAGGGTTTCATATATAACATAATAAAACAATGAGGTCTTTTACAACGCTTATTTGGGAAAAAAAAATAAATAAGGACGCCTTTTAGAGCGCTTTTCAAACAAGCGCTCTAAAATGCCTAAGCCTTTTAGAGCGCTTTTTAAACAAGCGCTGTAAAAGGCTTATAAAAAAGCGCCGTAAAAGGGTTACGTATATATAACGGTTACCGCTTCAGTTTCCTCTTCATTACGTAAACTTCACTATCATCTCAACCTTCATCTTTCTTCTCTTCTTTTGCAAACCCTATCATCCCGTCCATTACGAACCTTATTTCCACGATCATCTCCTTCATTTCGAACCTTATTTCCATCCAAGATCATCTCTCCCATTTCACACAATATATTTTCATTGAAATACGTAACCCTCATTACGTATTTCTTCAATACCGTATTTCTGTGAACCATATTTCTGTGAACTTTCTGCATTCCCTCTTTTCTTCATATTTCATCTTTCTTCGAACCATTATTCAGGTATTGATATTATTAATTTTTTGTAATCATTAAAATGCATGTTGAGCTTGTTTAAGATATACTGATACATGTTGAGCTTGTTTATAATAATGCATGATGCATGTTGAGCTTGTTGATGTTATACTAAACTGCATGTTGAACTTGTTGTAGTTAAATGGATACAAACAAAGATTTAGAATGTCAAATTGAAGAAGTTGGCACCTCTAAGACTTATGAAAAAGAAGTCAAACGTGGTCCAACTATCATTCAAAAAGTCATTAAAGCAAGGAGTAATGGCATTAAATTTGAGGTATACTATACTCTGTTTGCTGTGTGTTTTTTTATCTTTTTTTAATAGCATGTACTTACTATATGAGTTTATTAGGTTGGCTGGAATGAGAGTGGTCAGCCAATTGACCCCAACAGCTCTATGTTTGTAAGCTATATTGGGGCTGTTGTTCGTCAAAATGTCCCAATTACAATTGACAATTGGAGAGATAAGGCGTTGAAGGATGCCAAAGATATTATATGGAATGACATTCAAGTAAACTTTTTGATCCACTCTTTTGTCATTTATAATTTTCTTCGTTGAAATACTTTACTTATAATTCTTTTCATTGCAGACGACTTTTGTTCTTGATGAGGGACGAAAGTCTTATGTTTTGAGAGTTGCTGGAAAGATCCATCGTGGATTTAGATCCCATCTCTCAAATTTCTATCTAAAAGATAGAGAAGGAAACACAAATGCTGAACCTCCAAAGATATATCAACATTATATATCAAAGGATGAATGGAGTGCATTTGTTTCCAAACGTTCTGACCCGGCGTTTGTCGTAAGTTATTAATTTATTAGCATTTGTGTTTTATTATTCATATTCGTAGCGTATTTTAAATTTTTACACAATTGCTATTTTTTTTTTATATAGAATATTAGTAAGGCAAATCGCGAACGGGCAAGCAACCCAAAACACCCATACAAGAAATCACGTATGGGATATGCACGCCTTGATCAACAACTTGTAAGTAATTAAACATCACTTTTATATAATGAAGTAATTTGTATTATAAACTATAGTGTGTAACTAATTTGTATTATTTTGTTTATGATTTTAACGAATAGAGAAAAGACACCCAAGCCGATCAACCCTTGGGTCGTCATATCTTATGGAAGGAAGCGCGTGTTAACAAAGACGGAGTGGTTGATAATGAAAATGTCAAAAAAGTAGTAGAACTTTGTGTAAGTATATTATCACTTTAATATTTTTTAATATTGTATTTTAAAAATGCTACTGAACTTATCTTTTTAATGTTACATGTATTTTAGGAAACTATTGAACAAAGTTCTGAAACTCAAGAGGGCAACAAGGATACGTGCAGGGACATTCTTGGGAAAGTGTTTAATGTCCCTGAGTATTCCGGTCGAGTGAGGGGGAAAGGATTTGGCGTAACTCCCAAAAGCTTTTTTCCTCAAGAGAAGCGCCAAAAACCTTCCAACGAGGAAGTATTAGAGAAGCTCAGAATCTTATCGGAGCAAGTGGCACTCTTGGTGAATACGAATAAAGACAAGCAACTTCCGGTTCAGCTCCAACCTGAAATACAAATGGAGAGTGAAACCGGGAGTTGCAACGTCGGTTTGAAGAGTATTCCCGAGGTAATTAATTACTTACTACTTACTTGCTTATGTAATTACTTATGTATTAAACAAACTTATATATTAACTGTACTTATGTTTTAACTATTGATGTAGGGTGTCACTACATGTGTCCTATACTTGTCCTCGCCGACTCAACGGAAGGTGGGAAAAGGAATATTGCACAATACTTCGGGAGAAGTATTGCACAATATTCCGATCCCCGCGGGCCATGTCAAAGTATCGCCTACGGTTGCTTTCGAACCAACTGCACCGTTGCCCATACCGGACAACGATGGAGATATGAAGTTCTTAAGCGACGCTATTGGCAGTTACGTGGCATGGCCCACACACCTTGTTGCCCTCCAAAAAAAGATTCCCAAGGACAAATCAGTTACATCTCCCGAAAAGGTTTGTCACATTTATTGCCTAAGGTTTTTCATTTTTTCAGATTCAATAAACTAACATTTTACCTCATTTTTGTAGGTCCAAATAAATAAACCACCCCTACAGCCAAAAAAAGGCAGCAAACCTCAAAAATTGGAGGTTAATAGGGCTGCCAAACTACAAAGGCTGGAGGGTAATAAAGCTGCCAAACTTGCAGCAACAAAAAATCTGGATCGGGGAAAATCGGTCGCTGCTGCTGCTGCTCCTAATAAAAGTCAGCCACGCCTTGGTAAATACAGGGCGTGTCTTGACATCCAAATAAAAAGGAACATGGGCAGCAACGACGATTCGCGCATCGTACACATGAATAAAGATATATTTGGAGATGAGTATGTTGAATATCTCGAAAAGGAGCACATATACGAACTTCTCGAACATAAGGAGCTCAGTGCTACTGTAATGAGCTTGTACATAAGGTAAAAAATATTTGTAATTGCATTTATTGGTAATTAATTAAATGTATTGGTAATTAATCTAGTTTAAAATTTTCATTGAAGGTTTTTGTATGAGAAGGTCGTGTGCACGAGGCAATTGTCAAATAAATACTCATTCTTGTCTCCGCATAAGATGTCGATGTGGAAACTCGATCCAGACAATGTAAAGAAATACATTGTAGATATGTTTTTAGGAAATATAAAAAATGATAAATTGTTCTTGGCACCATATAATTCAGGGTACGTAATTTTATCTTTTTTAATTGATGAGAATTTAATTTATTAGTTGTGTATAAACAAAATTGCTTAACCAATTTTTTGTTGTTGTAGGGCACATTGGGTGCTATTTGCAATCAATGCGCTCTCTGAAGTTATATACTATTTGGATCCCGTGCATGGCAATTACAACAATCACTCCAAAATAAAGACTATGCTCGACACGTAAGTAATATTCATTTATTTCTTACATATATGTATATAAATAATGTGTTTGTTCATGCTATAATAATCACATTTTATTCATTCGATAGTGCCTTAAAAGTTTTTCGAGCTCAAAGAGGTGCTATAGTGTCGAAGCAAAAGTCTAATAACATTACATGGATCCCAATAAAGTGCCCTCGTCAAACAAACAACATCGACTGTGGGTACTACGTATTGAGATTCATGAAGGAGATTGTTGAGAAGAATAAAACTATTATCCCAGAAACGGTACGGTATAGAGATTTATTGAAAGCTCTATCTGGATAAGTACATTGCCAAAGCTGGATCCAGGAAAACTGGTTTTGTTAAAAATTTATTGAAAGGACAGCCACAAAATATAGAGATTAAAGGATTGAGTGATGATATCATAAAGGAAGCTGCAGCTAAAATCGAGGGATTTTCTGGAAGGGAAATAGCAAAACTATTGTTTTTGAAATTCGAAAACCTTTGAAAACAATTTATGCCACCGAAAATATTACTGGGTTGAGTCGTGTACTAGGTCACTCTCTTTAAGATGTTTCGAGGCACTGCCAAAAATTGTGCAAGGCAGACTATCAACCACGAAGTCCCCAGGATAAAACAGCCCAGATACTCTGTATCGGAGTTCTACTACACTGTAGAAAACCGTTCTAGAATTACACCCTCAATATGGCAGTCTTACGACTAACGCTCGTAATATGGCACAATGGCCACTCGAAAGAGATGAACCAGTATGAAGGGGGAGAAGAGAGAAAAGCCTCAGATACAGAGAGCTTTTGGTGTGATTTTCCAACTGGAGAGAACCCTCTATTTATAGAGGAAATTTGCAATTGGATCTGAGAAATCCATGGATCACCAGAACGTGCGCTCCAAGTAGTGCTCTTAGAAACGTGCGCTCCAAGACCCCAAAACATGCGCCCCAAACTCAGGAAATTGACTCTGACTTTTGACCGGACAGCAAGGAAACGTGAGACCAAAGATTAGGGTTTTGACCAGGCAAAACAGACGCACGAATTCAGGGAAGACTGGATCAGATACGACTAGGTGGAGGGCAGTTACGTAATTAACGTTTCAATTAGAGATAGAACGCAAGCAATCAGTTAATTAAAAAATGATTAATTAATTTTCAAGAAAAAATAATAATACACGACAAAGCCAAATCCAAAGCCAAACCGGGTCGGGCCGAACAGAACCGGGCGGCAACGCGCGCGCGTGTGTGATGGTCAATATTGCTTGCATTCTCCCTCCTTCAGAAAATTGGGGTGCCCCTTGGGGCCCATCCCAAGTTCATTACCTCCACCTTATATACCCTACTAGTGTGTGGTATCCCTCCAATGTGAGACTTCTCAATTTTTTCAATTCACAACAACACTAATTCTCATAAATGCCATCATTATTTCCAATGAACTTTTCATTAAATGCATCATCATTTCCAACAATCCCCCACTTGAATTTAAAAAATAGGTTTTTGAATAGCGTCAGACGCTTCTATAAGATTGTGCATAAACAAAGGTGTCTTTTGACTTGAACCTTTGCATATCGAGTAAGATTCAGATTCAACAAGAGTGACTCGTAGTCTTGAACTCTATCTCTGACATCAAACTCACACACAACCTTTTCATTAGGTGTATTCTCAAAAGCCCGTGCATTTAGGGCCATGCACGTGTATCCCAATCTAGTGAACGCTCTAGGAATTCTGCCTCGAAATTCCATAGGAAGCGACCCCCACTTCCACATTCACGTAGGTGAGTCTATCAAGAGTACTCATGTAGCTAAGTACTCCACTCCACATAGAGTATAAATCTCATTAAGAGTTTCTATTATCTAATTCTTTAATCGCTTCAAGAATCATGCTTCTCATATAAATATAGCATGTTCATCTCATATCACTATGACTTGTTATTACCCATTGAACCTAATTCTTGGGATCTCCAGTCTTTTAGGTCGGGTTACCATCATAAATGATTCATTGATCTATAGGCAATAGTCCCATCCTTTTGGATGTATTTTGGACTTTCTCTCTAGCTAATCCTTTCATTAAAGGATCAGCTAAATTTTCATCAGTGCGTACATGATCCACAATAACAGCTCCTATAGAAAGTAATTCTCTAATTGTGTTGTGCTTACGACGTATTTGCCGTCTCTTACCGTTGTAATAACGATTCTCAACTTTTGCAATAGCCGCGGTACTATCGCAGTGGATCAACACAGCTGGTAGCAGCTTTTCCCCCAAAGGAATCTCTGTTAGCAAGCATCTCAACCAGCTTGCTTCTTCACTAGCAGTAGCTAATGCTATCATTTCAGACTCCATAGAAGACTGAGTCAATATCGTCTGTTTCTTCGATTTCCATGA
>NC_021163.2:51668434-51670966 GCF_000331145.2 Cicer arietinum | reverse complement strand
GCTCTATACCTGGGCTGAGTGCAAACCTAAGATAAGTTAGAGACTGTGTAATGATAATCTTCTGGATGTACATCCTGTTTGGTTGTCATGAAAGTCTCACCTAGAGTTGACCTTTTCTAAAATATTTCCATTTTAATAGTTTACCTATTAATTGGTTTAATATTTTGGAATTGAGTTGTGTGCTCTAGGAACCGATTTAGAACTATAGAGCCACCCATAATAAAGGTTCACAATAAAAAAACCATCAATTAAGAAAAGAACCATGTAGGGCACATGTATATATGGAAAAAAAACTTACTCTAGCTATATCTTATTTTTATCATAATGCATTGCATAATCATGCATGTTTCATCTTTTATTTTATTTTACAACATGTTTTTCTTTTTCTCTTCATTTTTTTAGAAAAAGTGATTGCATATAAAGAGGTAATAAAATATTTCAATTAAATGCATAATAATTGCATTCACTTTCTTACATTCTCATAACATTTTCCTTCAAGAAAAAAAATGGAAAAAAAACAAAAAAAAGCATCATGACACCCTTACCGAACATGTTCTCTGACTAAAATCATGGATGAATTGAAACATACAAAGGCTATCTGGATCAACTGAAAGACCCTATGTCTATATCATGGATGAACATCAATAAGTCTAACAAGATTATCTGAATCATGGATGAATACGTAGAACTCATGTTTACCCTTTGATTTCATAAGTCCAACAATTTTTACCTTTAGTCTAGGTCTACCTCAAGTAACTTGTCTACAAGATCTGAACATGATACTAATGAGATTCATCTTCATTCTCCCCCCTACTTCTAAGTCATGGACATACTTTTTTTGACTTTTCACCACAGGTGAACTTCTAGAAGTTGGGTCGCCTATGTTGAACTTTCATCATTATCGCTTACTACTTTAATGTCATGAAAAAAAATTCACCAATCTAAAGAAAAATATCAAGTCTTGTGTGAACCTTCAAGGACAATTGAAAAAAACCTCGACTAAACATTATGTGGAAGACATTGATGATATTGCATACATTTAATGAGTCTATCCAAGGGGCAAAGTCGACAATGAAGATATTATCAGTTTCTCTTGCGAATTTTAATTCTACAGCACCAATAATATTGATAAATATAAAGTCTTAAGATACTTTATTATATTGACACACTTTTGTTTCCTTAATATTATGAATATCACTAAATGCATTTTGTTGTCTCTTCATTTCTACCCCTCATATATTTAACCATTTATTACCCAACATTATATGTCTTTCTCTTATTCTAACCATGTACCATACATATTTGTAAGTAGTTCAGTTATAAATAAGTTTGCTAAGATTTCATTACATAATTTCAATCATGCTATTAATTCCAATGAATGGGATAAGAACGATAAAAATAAAATCCCTTATTTGGATGGACCTCAATATGTTAGGACATGCAGTTAACGTTATGTTAATCCCCTAGAAAGGTCGTTTTATCTTTATCATTATCTAATTGTACTTTGAATATACCAATCACTTGGAGGAATTTGAAGTTTGTACCATGACTATTCTAGATGCCTACAAATCAAAAGTGAAATGTTGAAAGCATATTGGGATTTGACCTAATCATCAACCAGATGAATCAAAAATGTAAAATTTGGGATAAGAACATGTTCATTTATATGTACATATTAGACAAATGTCTAAAAGTTGAAGTCATTTTCCATTTTGTCCTTCCCCTCAACAATATAATCAACTAGCTGACGTTCTAGCTGTTTTATTTTCAATGTTAAAAGTAAGTCATGATGAAGAACAGTCACTCACAAGAATGAAAGTCACGACCATCCTGCTTACTATCAAATGTAGAAGAAAGCTAGATAAAAAATTCTCGTACCAAATATTATCTCGTAACAATGGGACACCCTCCCTGAGAATCAGACTATAATCCTGCTTACTATCAAATGTAGAAGAAAGCTAGATAGAAAATTCTCGTACCAAATATTATCTCGTAACAGTGGGACACCCTCCCTGAGAATCAGACTATAATTGGGGCACCCTTTTATTCTTATTATATAGAATAAAGGCAGTGCGACTTGTTCAAACAAAAAATCCTTTTATCAAGAGTAATGATCTGTGTTGACCAACGGAATTCAAGTCAAGAAAAATGTTGACTGCCTCATATCAAGGACAATTATTTCAAAATATCTTAAAAGAAGAACATATGAACTTCAGAGCTTCAAAAGAAAGAATTAGCACTCAAGAAGATTTCACATATTTAAAAGGACTAGCACATAAGTGGACTCCCAACTATATGAGCCCCAATACCAATACATTCAAGTTTTGCTATGATCTACACCAATATGGATCAAGAAGACTTATCACTACTTTCACACATTGATGCTTCAAAAAGTATTACATCTAAATGAAGACCCGCTAGGTTGAAAATCCAAAAGGACGACCTAGGCAAAAATTAGGGTATAAAAAAAAAATATATCCGCTAGGTTGAAAACCTGAAAGGGAGACCTAGGCAAAAATTAGGGTACAAAAA
>NC_021163.2:51667405-51667884 GCF_000331145.2 Cicer arietinum | reverse complement strand
AAATTTGAGACATTAACCCACACCCTATTATTTAAGAGACGGGACATTGACCCGCATCCTCTGGTTTAAGAGCAGGGATGATTGGCCTTCAGCCTCTAATTTAAGAACTAAGTCGCCCCCACAAAAACTTGATTAATATATTTGATGATGAATTCTGAGTCCCATAGGAATCTATTACTTAAAATATCAAATGAAGCCCACGTCACTCAAGATATCACTTTTAACAAATTTGGAGGCATCGTAAATAACATTACTACTAACAATCATCTAACCTTCATAGATGACGAACTGTCTGTGGAAGAGAGACCATAACAAAGCGTTGCACGTATCAGTAATGTGCCTCGATCATATGATATAAGGAGTCATTGTTAAAGCTTTCGATGGGAGTCGTAGAGAAATGATGGCATAAATTGAACTCCCAATGCAAATAGGTCCGGTCACTTTTGAAATCACGTTTCATTTGATGGATATCATACCCA
>NC_021163.2:51666647-51667298 GCF_000331145.2 Cicer arietinum | reverse complement strand
AACCCTACATCAAAAGGTAAAGCATATGGTATATGACCAGGTGATAATCGTGTCAGAAGAGGAAGACTCGTTGGTGAGTAAGTTTTCCACCACACTGTATGTTGAGATAATAGAGTAAGCTCTGGAGACCTCCTTCCAAACACTAGAAATCGTGGGCACCACTTTAATCGAAACTACAAAATAAAACCACATTTATCAAACACAACTATTATGGTGGTTAAATTCATGTTAAGTAGAAGGCATCATCCATGATACGGTTTGAGGAAGAATGAAGAACTTCTCAAAGGACTGATGAAACTTAATAAGAGTAGAGATAAAAGGGGTTTAGATTACGAACCAACCAAAGTTGACAAGCAAAGATTGGCTAAAAAAAAAGTTAGCTCGGATTTAAAATTGATATCCTAGATCTGAAATGATTCCCATCTGTGACATTCAACATAGTTTCCAAAATGCATCAAAGACAAACAAAACCCATATTGCAATAGTTAGAGATGATCTTTCGATCGGTGATGCAAATTGGGTTCATCCATATAATGCAAAAGCAGAAATCAAGAATGGGGAGACAATCAAGTTGCCTATAGTATTCAATGCAATTCCTATATTTGAGAATAATCCATTAACAAATGATTGTACTAAAATCCAGCCACATAA
>NC_021163.2:51664104-51665729 GCF_000331145.2 Cicer arietinum | reverse complement strand
TGAAAGATTCAGAAAGTTCAAGCTAAAATTTAACCCCTTCAAATGCACTTTAGGCGTACAGTCGGGGAAATTGTTAGAATATTTGGTTAGTCATAAAAGAATAGAGGTTGACACCGATAATCTTCGAGTCATTTTGGAAATGCCTCCCCAAAGTACAGAGAGAGAGAGGTTTGTGGTTTTCTTGGGAGACTAAATTATATTTCAAGATTTATATCAGAACTAACTGCCACTTGTGAATTGACCTTTAAACTTTTACGGAAAAAATCAAACAGTTGTGTGGAACGAATAATGTAACATAAAAACATTAAAAAAAAAGTTATTTAGAAAATGGTTGTAACATAAAAAGATTGGCATGGGATGTTGTCGTTGCCACTACACGGGTATTGCACCTCGATACGCACTTCAATTGGGGCAACCCCTTTTTCCCTAATATATGCGATTGAGGTTGTGCTACCCATTGAAGTAGAAATTCTCTCGCTAAGAATATTAATGGAGGTCAAACTAAAGGAATCGGAATGGGTATAAATATGTTTCGATCAATTGAATTTAATTGAAGAAAAAAGTTTGGCGGCCTTATGCCATGGGCAATTATATCAGAAAAGACTGGAAAAAAAAACGTATAATAAAAAATACGTCCTCGAGAAATCCGGGAAGGAGATCTAGTGCTAAAAAAAATCTTACCCATTCAAAAGGATTTTCATGAGAAATGGACCCCCTAACTATGAAGGCCCATACGTCGTGAAGAAAGCTTTCTTAGGTATGGCTTTTATCCTCACAAATATGGATATAAAAGATTTAATCCTCCCTTTAAACTCAGACGCCGTAAAAAAATATCACACTTAAGTAATGAATACTCGCTAGGTTGAAAACCTGATAAGGCGACCTTGGCAAAAATTAGAGTACACAAAAAATATTTGTTGGGTTGAAAACCCAAAAGAGCGGCCTGAGAGAAGAAGAAAAATAACAAAAAAAAATAAAAAAAAAAAACAAAAAATATATAGTCGTAAGGATAGAATCGGCAATATGGATCAAACTATGGCATGAGAAGTATTGGAAAGTAAAACATATACCATACCTCGATATAATGAATTGCAATAAAATCGGATATAGTATAGGTTGTTTACAGTATAAGGTAGACAACAACATGAGATCCAACTTCACATCACAATATTAATTCTTCTTCTTCAAAGAAAATAGAAAGAACGAAAGAAAAGGCAAAATAGAAGAGGACAAAAAAAAAAGAGAGATCAAAGATATCATGTTAAAAAAAAAGTATAAGTATTTTTTCTCATTCATGATTTGAATGGTCGTGTCCAATAAAAATATTAATAAAAACCGACATATTCATTCATTCATTCATTCATGAAATTTTGAATATTTAAAGCCGACAAAATGACCCGCATGTTGAAGCTGGGAAAACGACTCGCACCCAGAAGCCGAGAAAACGACCCGCGTGTTGAAGTCGGGAAAATGACTCACACCCGAAGCCGAGAAAACGACTCGCACCAAGAAGCCGAGAAAACGACCCGCATGTTGAAGTCGGGAAAATGACTCGCACCAAGAAGCCGAGAAAACGACCGGCATGTTGAAGCCGGGAAAACGACTCGCACCCAGAAGCGAAAAAA
>NC_021163.2:51662829-51663467 GCF_000331145.2 Cicer arietinum | reverse complement strand
TTTTCCTGTTTGTAAAAAGTAAACTCATGTGTTAAGCTTTTATTTTTTAAAGAATCGTTTAATCCTAAAATTGTTTTCTTTGCAACACAAAAATAATAATAAAAAATATAACCAATTGATGTTTATAGGCCGAGAAAATAAATTGCACCATATTGTAATATAATATTCATAATACGTCTTTATAACTAAAAAAAATCATAACAACAGATAAATGTTTTCACCTTTAGGATTAGAATTAATGGTCTCGGCCGCCGGATGAAATTCATCCTCACTCGCCGCGCCATATTACTCACTCTCAATCGTGGGTGACCTTTGTGTCGCGACATATCCAACAACGTACGAGCAGATAATTTAACAGATTATTTCACCGTCGTGTCCATCTGTCTCGTTCACATACCACCATATTATGTTATTTTTTTTAAAGAAAAATTAATTTTTTTTTCTTTACTTTAAAACAGATGCAGAAGATATAATCCATGAATAAATATTATTATTATTATTATTATTATCATCATTATTACTATTATTACATTTTTATTTCTATTTTTTGATACATATTTAGTTTTTGATACATATATAAATAAAAATAATAATAAAATCGGTCAACACATAAATATTTTCTACCCAAGAACTACGTG
>NC_021163.2:51658782-51662300 GCF_000331145.2 Cicer arietinum | reverse complement strand
ATTATTACATTTTTATTTTTATTTTTATTTTTATTTTTAGTTTTTGATACATATATAAATAAAAATAATAATAAAATCGGTTAACACATAAATATTTTCTACCTAAGAACTACGTGTGTTTTGATTTCCCTATTGCACCTGGGGATACGTAGGAGCAATGTCTTACCCTTGTCAAACCAAATTAATAAAACAAATATTTTTTTTCTTCTTTCATTAATGTAAATAATTTAATTTTTTTTTTTTGGGTAAAATAAATAAATAAATTGTTTGTATATAATTAATTATAGGGTAACCGTTTTAACGGACGTCGTAGGGTGTTAATAATTCCCTACTCGTAATCGACTCCCGAATCCAAATTTTTGGTTCAAAAATATTATTTTAGGTTTTATCCAATTTTTCCTTTAATAAAAATAAAATTGGGGGCGACTCCTTTTTCGCGGACAAACCGGACGCGACATCCATGACACAGCTCCACCGGCTATACTAAAAACATAGCCACTGGTTGCTTTGGAGTCATCTGATAAGGTGTTCTAATCAGCATCACTGTATCCTTCAAGGACAGCAGGAAATCTTCGATAATGTAATCCGAGACTCATTGTCCTTTTAAGGTATCTCATGACTCTTTCGATAGCGTGTCGATGCTCCATATTAGGTCTACTAGTAAACCTGCACAACAATCCAACGACATAGGCAATGTCGGGTCTAGTGCAGTCAGTGGCATACTTGAGGCTGCCAATGATGCTCGCATATTCATTTTGTCTAACACCTTCACCAGTGTTCTTGAAAAGTTTTACACTCGGATCATATGGTGTGCAAGCAGGTTTACAATCAAAGTAATTATATTTCTTTAGAATCTTTTCAACGTAGTGAGATTGATCCAAAGAAATTCCCTTTTCTGACCTAGTAATCTTGATGCCAAGGATTACATCGCTTCTCCGAGGTCTTTCATATCAAAGTTGTTACTCAACAATGATTTCACATTATTTACAATATAAATGTTTGAACCAAATATGAGTAAGTCGTCTACGTAGAGACATATGATAGTGCAAATGTCATTTTCACACTTGTAATAAATGCATTTGTCACTTTCATTCACTTTAAACTCATTCGACATAATCAAGTTGTCAAATTTTTCATGCCATTGTTTAGGAGCTTGTTTAACACCATAGAGAGATTTATCTAACTTACAGACCTTGTCTTCTTGACCATGAATTGCAAAACCTTCAGGTTGTTCCATATAAATTTCTTTTTCCAGGTCACCATTTAAAAAGGCTGTTTTAACATCCATCTGATGTATCACCAGGTTATGAATAGCCGCAAGTGATATAAGCACCCTTATGGATGTTAGTCTAGTGACTGGTGAGAAAGTGTCGAAGAAGTCTATATTTTCTCTTTGTCTAAAACCTTTGGCTACAAGGCGTGCCTTGTATTTATCAACGGATCCATCGGGTTATAGTTTCTTTGTAACACCCCGATTTTTTTTTTTTTTAAAACAAATTCATGAAACAAAGAATAATTAAGTAAAATACCTTTGGATAATTATATAAGTCAATATAATTGATACAAAGCGGAATAGTTTTTAAAATATGAGTCCAAAGTATTTACACAACAGCTAGTGATACATGAAATCCATTAACATAAGATGTCGTGCTGACAATATTAGTAAAGATACAATCTTCCAATTTAAAATAAACGCAATCCAAAATAAAGACATATGTTCCCTCTATGTCAACCTAATCTGATCATTCTACCAAAAAAAAACTACACACCCTGAGTGATCTCCACGCGCCCCGTAAGATCCTCCTAACATAGCTCCAGTCAGGCGTTCCAGTCTACATTCCCATCCACAGGGTACGAATCGGTAGGAATTTCATGACTCTCATCTGAGGGCAAAGCCCAGATTTCCACAATAGTTGTAAAGGGTCACCAACCGAAATTAACAGTTAACACATATCATTTAAGTTTTTGAATGCACAAAATAACCTTTCCACTAAGCATGCACCTTAAAAGGATTTTCCATATGCTAAAAGTTCATATAATACTTGCCAAATGAAAATGAAGTCAAAATAAGTCTTAAATCAATCAAGTAATAAACAACTGGCCAATCCATTGATGAACCAATTGAGCAATCGATCATCTAACTCAAAATAAGAATTTCCACTAAGCCAATCGATGGGGAAATCGATTTCCTGAGGGTTTTTCGTGAAAACTGTACTCTGAGCTTAATTCAATCGATTGGGAAAGCAATTGAATGAATAACTGAGCCCCTGTATTAAAGCCAATCGATTTCCAAATCGATTTTGTCAAAATGGCTGAGCTCTTGCAATGGCCAAATCGATTGGCAAATCAATTTTGTCAAAATGGCTGAGCTCCTGTAATGAATCCAATCGATTGCCAAATCGATTTTGAGGAATAGCTTTTAATAGAATTGATTTGGGAATCGATTTCCCTGCATGTTTTTCTTTAAGAGATTCCCCATTCTTAATACTCGTTTAACTTAAACGATTTTCACGATAACATTAAGTAAACGTAGACATTAAGAGATTCCCCATTCTTAATACTCGTTTAACTTAAACGATTTTCACGATAACATTAAGTAAACGTAGACATTAAGAGATTCCCCATTCTTAATACTCGTTTAACTTAAACGATTTTCACGATAACATTAAGTAAACGTAGACATTAAGAGATTCCCCATTCTTAATACTCGTTTAACTTAATTGATTTTCACGACAACATTAAGTAAACGTAGACATTAAGAGATTCCCCATTCTTAATACTCATTTAACTTAAACCGTTTTCACAACAAACATTAGGTAAACAAGACATTAAGAGATTCCCCATTCTTAATACTCGTTTAACTTAAACGATTTTCAAAACAAACATTAAGTAAACAAGACATTAAGAGATTCCTTATTCTTAATACTCGTTTAACTCTAATGGTTTTCAAATTCCACACAAAACAAACTCAAACATATTATCAAATTCAATCCACAATTCACACCAAAACACATCAATTCGTTTCTCCACAAAATCCAACCATACACATATCAAATTTCATAAGCATGAATTATGAACACGTCAAACTTCATTTATTCAAATTTATACACCAATGGGTTGAACTCATTTTCCGCGAAACATTCATCAATATCCCCAAAACCTAACTCTTAGATTTTACCCGTAAAGCCTTAAATTCGTTTTCCCAAAATCAACACTTTAACCCTAACAAAATTCTTTTCCTCACAACCACATATAAGTCCCTAAATGCAAACTAGAAGTTTGGAAGGAGCCATTACCTTCACGTTAGCTTTAACGTGCGATTACGGTACCGCGAGTAAATCCGGTAAAATCTCTGCTCGCAACGTCGCTTCCAAAGTTGGTTCCCTAGCATCTAGCGTGGTAAGTGAACAACTTTCCCTTCTATATCTTTGCGAAATGAAGCTTAGATCTACATGAAACGGGGAGGTTTGTGTTTGACGGTTTTGAAATCCCTAACACCGTTTTTCTTCGTTTTCGAA
>NC_021163.2:51649197-51658502 GCF_000331145.2 Cicer arietinum | reverse complement strand
AAGTTGGTTCCCTAGCACCGTAGCGTGGTAGTGAACAACTTTCCCTTCTATCTCTTTGCGAAACGAAGCTTAGATCTAGATGAAACAGGGAGGTTTGTGTTTGACGGTTTTGAAATCCCTAACACCGTTTTTCTTCGTTTTCGAAGCAACGAGGAAGTATGAAGCTGAGAAATCCTTGCTTTCTTACCCACTAAGCCTTGGGTTTCTATTCTTGAACAAAAGGAAGAAGCGAAAATGAAAATGGAAGAAGGAGGAAGAAAGGGGTCACACGAGGCAGAGGAAGAATATGGATTTTGCTTTCTTTCTTTCCCTTTTCCTTTCTTTCTTTTTCCTTCATTTCTATTTATTTTCTTTCTATTTCCTTCTCTTTTCCCTCCACACAAACATATATATATATATATATATATGTATGTATTTATATTTATTAATTACTTTTAACAAATATCTCCAAATATCTAGATATTTATTAAAATTACCATTTCACCCATAAGCCATTAAATTCTTCGTAAAGGATTCACCGTACTTAATTTAATTTATTTATCGACGAGTAATTTTAATCGGGCATCAAATATCTTTTTGGTCATATAAACTCCAAAATATTAATAACTTTGGCTAAAAAGCCTCCGAGTTCAATACCAAAATACACTAAAATACATAAAGTATACTTTGAAGTTATGGGTCTTACATTCTTTTTCAAGATCCATTTACAACCTATTGATTTGCAACCATGAGGCAAGTCTACCAAATGCCAGGTCTTGTTAGATTCTAGGGAATCCATTTCATCGCTTATAGCTTCTTGCCATAGATCTGCATCCAATGATGACAATGCTTCTTTAAGATTCGCAGGACCCTCTTCTAAATTGTAGGCCATGTATTCTGGTCCATAATCTTTAGCAACTCTTACTCTTTTACTTCTTCGAGTTTCTGTTTCGTCTTGTTTGTTGCTTTCAGTGCTTGTTGTCACAAGAACTTGACTAGGCTCACTGCCCCCACTATTTCTTGATTTGAAAGGGGATTTATTTTCATAGAAGTCAACATCATATGATTCTATGATCACTTTCGTGTTTAGGTTATAAAACCTATACGCTTTGCTGTTTACTGCATACCCAATGAATGCACATTCATAGGCTCTACTAGCGAGTTTAATTCGCTTGACATCGGGGGTTCTGACATAAGCCAGTCAACCCCAAGTTCGAAGATAAGACAAGTTGGGCTGTCTGTTCTTCATTATCTCATAAGGAGATGTTTTGCTTTTAGAATTAGGAACTCTATTCAAAACGTAGCAAACAGTCAAAATAATTTCCCCCCACCAGTGAGACGCAACACCAGAATTAAGCATAATAGCAACAACTAATTCAGTAAGAGTTCTATTCTTTCTTTCAGCTTTACCATTCATTTCAGGTGAATATGGTGCAGTTGTTTCATGTACAATTCCTTTGGTTTTATAAAACTCATTAAACAAGCTGGAATCATACTCTGTTCCTCTATCACTACGATACGAAACCTCTTAATCTTTTTGCTAAATTGATTTTCTATTTCAGTCACAAATATTTTAAACATGTCAAGCGCTTTACTTTTATTTTTCATGAGATATACGTAAGTAAAGTCAGAACAATCGTCAATAAAAATGATGAAATAACGTTTTCCATTTTTGGTCAGTGTTCCGTCAAGTTCACATATGTCAAAGTGTATTAATTCTAGAGGTTCAGATTTTCTAACTATTGATTTATGGGATTTCTTAGTTATTTTGGCTTGACTGCAAAAATCGCATTTTTCAAAATCCTTTTTAGATAATTTTGGAATCAAGCCTAAATTACTTAAGTTTGAAATCACATGTTTATTTATATGACAGAGTCTAGCATGCCAAATATTAAAATCACACAACATATAAGCAGAAGGAGACATCTTATTCATTTCAACATTCAATTTAAACATGTCATCAGTGGCGTACCCTTTCCCAACAAAGATACCATTTTTAGAAATGGTGTACAAATCTGCCCCTATAGACTGAGTAAACCCTGCCTTATTGAGACGAAATCCAGAGACCAAATTCTTTCTTATTTTTGGAGTGTGCATGACATCCTTCATAATTAAGGTCTTTCCAGATGTGAATGTTAGTTCCACATCTCCAATTCCAGCAACATTAGTGGTGTGAGAATCTCCCAACAACACTTTCTTATCTTCAGCAGCAGTGTATGTTTTAAACATAGCACGGTCATAACAGACATGGCGTGAAGCGCCAATGTCTATCCACCATCCATCTGATCCACCAACAAGGTTGATCTCAGTTATCATTGCAACGAATTGCTCTTCAATCAAGTTGGCCTGATTTACAGCGCCTAGCTTGTTCCTACACTTGCGTGCCATATGACCCTCTTTCCCACAATTGAAACAGTGAAAGGAGAGAGGGCCATTTGTAGGAGGTGGTGGTTGCCTAGTAATTGGGACTCTATTAGGGTTCCCATTCTTGTTGTTGTTCTTTGAAGAGCGATTCTGATTCTTCAGTTGTTTGCCGTTTGGCTTCAGAACTGCTCCGATTAACTTCTTTTTCTTGTTATTTGCCACAAGAAGAATTTCATCTTTCTAGTCTTGTTTCCGAGATTCCTCCTCAATTCTAAGGCGGGTTATCAGACTTTCTAGGGAAAATTCTTTAGTTTTATGCCTAAGAGAATTTTTAAAATCTTTCCAAGCAGGGGGCAGTTTGTCAATAATAACAGCAATCTGAAACTGTTCATTTAGGGACATACCTTCAGAGATGATCTCGTGAGCTATTTTCTAGATTTCATGAGACTGAGCTTCCACTGATATGTCATCTGTCATCTGATATTTGAGGTAGCGGCTAACAACATACTTTTTGGCTCCAGTTTCCTCAGTATCATATTTCTTCTTTAGAGCATCCCAAACCTGTTTAGCAGTATTGCTTTCGGAACTGTAGTAATCATACAGATCATCAGCAAATCCATTAAGAATATAATTCTTACATAAGTAATCATCATGTTCCCATTGGGTTAATTCAGCAGCTTTTTTATCCTTTGCAGATTGTTCACCTTCTTCTGGTACAACAAGAATGTCATCCTTCAAAACGTTGGCAAGCTTTTTCGTGGTTAGAAAAAATAACATCTTTTGTTGCCATCGTTTGAAGTGACTTCCCTCAAACCGAAACGGTTTGTTGTAGTCAAAAGCAGAAGAACCTGACCCAGTAATTTCGTCGGCAGACATGGCAGTTCGAAAACGTCTTAAAATTGTTGTTTTTGAAATTCGAAAACCTTTGAAAACAATTTATGCCACCAAAAATATTACTGGGTTGAGTCGCGTACTAGGTCACTCTCTTTAAGACGTTTCGAGGCACTGCCCAAAATTGTGCAAGGCAGACTATCAACCACGAAGTCCCCAGGATAAAACAGCCCAGATACTATGTATCGGAGTTCTACTGCACTGTAGAAAACCGTTCTAGAATTACACCCTCAATATGGCAGTCTTACGATTGACACTCGTAATATGGCACAATGGCCACTCGAAAGAGAAGACGCAGTATGAAGGGGGAGAAGAGAGAAAAGCCTCAGATACAGAGAGCTTTTGGTGTGATTTTCCAACTGGGGAGAACCCTCTGTTTATAGAGGAAATTCGCAACTGGATCTGAGAAATCCATGGATCACCAGAACGTGCGCTCCAAGTAGTGCTCTTAGAAACGTGCGCTCCAAGACTCCAAAACGTGCGCCCCAAACTCAGGAAATTGACTTTGACTTTTGACCGGACAACAAGGAAACGTGATACCAAAGATTAGGGTTTTGACCGGGCAAAACAGACACACGAATTCAGGGAGGAAGACTGGATCAGATACGACTAGGTGGAGGGCAGTTACGTAATTAATGTTTCAATTAGAGATAGAACACAAGCAATCAGTTAATTAAAAAATGATTAATTAATTTTCAAGAAAAAATAATAATACACCACAAAGCCAAAGCCAAAGCCAAAGTCGAACCGAACCGGGCCGGGCGGACAGACAGCGCGCGTGCGCGTGTGGTGGTCAATATTGCTTGCGTTCTCCCTCCTTCACAAAATTGGGGTGCCTCTTGGGGCCCATCCCAAGTTCATTACCTCCACCTTATATACTCTACTAGTGTGTGGTATCCCTCCAATGTGAGACTTCTCAATTTTTTCAATTCACAACAACACTAGTTCTCATAAATGCCATCATTATTTCCAATGAACTTTTCATTAAATGCATCATCATTTCCAACAAAAACTGATGGCAAGTGTCCAAGCTGCTGTATATGGAAGTAAGAACACAGTTCTTGACCAAAAATTGTTCCGTTAAGTGATATATTATAAAGTTGTTGATCATCAACAAAGAAGAAAATTGGGAGGTGCTGATAAAGATAGTGTGTGAGGATTTTTATCAGATTTTGTCAGCAATCTTCTAATAGAGATTTTATCAAGCTTATTCATCCATTGTCTTCAATTGATAGAAGATTTTGGAATTTGAACATAGTGAAGTTTCATTTATGGGTAGGGATGGGAATAGGCCAAGCTTTGAAAGGCTTGAGCCTCTGGTCTACGGCCTATCATAGGCTTTTTTTCCGGCCTAACATGACATTTTTAAAAGTCTGTGAAGCCTATTTAAAAGTCTTATTCACATTAAAACATTTAAATGCTCTAGTCATACGAGAATGTTCTCCACATACCAATATCAATGTACATATCTATATATATTAAACAAAAAATAATTTTTCTATCAAAATAATTTTTAAAAAATCTAAAACAAACATTTTTAAACCCTAAAGAATAATTTTTGATTTCATTGAACGACTACCAAATATGGAATGACTACTAAATATGAAATCATTACCGAATATGAAACAACTACCGAATATGAAACGACTACCAAATATGAAATGACTACTGAATGATTGCCTAATTGATAGAATTTAAAATAGGAAATAATATTTAATAACATAATATATATAGGCCGACCTATCACGCTTAATAGACCTTTTTATAAGTCTGAGTCTGACCTATTTAAATAAATAGGCTTTAAAAATAGTTTGAGTCTAGCATTTTTATTAAATAGATTAAACCATAGATCCCTGACGGACAACCTAGTCTATTCCTATTTATAGGTGATAATAGTTATTCAAAATTTAAGACTACATCTAACAGTTGGTGCAAATTTTTGCTATCAAGGTGAAATTTATTTTCTCCGCTTACCAACATTGTACTAAGTAGTTTTTTTACATCATACTTATAATAATATGGTTTTGTTTCATTAGTTTTGTTGTTGACAATGTTGGGTATGCAAGCAGTTGATAGTTAATGACAATGAGGATATTTAATTCAGAGGAAGATTAATCTGCTAATATCATTACCACGACTTTAGAATACGTGAGCAAGTATTCAGCTTGTTGCTCAACGTGTAATTGTTGTTTCATCATATATGATGTTGTAATTTATGCGATTGACTCTAAATATGAGTTTTATAAACTAATATAGAAATTAAAAAGTTCGTAACAGTTTTAAATTTACTAATATCCGATTGTTTTTTCAAGTTGTCTTGATTGTTTAAAATTTTTGTAAAACATTTTTAAATTAAAAGAAATTGCAGAATAATTTTACCAAGTAAATTAATCAATGATGTTTTTTCTTTTTAAACACTAGGGTGTCAAAATAACTTTTGAACACTGTAAAATAGTTTGATTAAAAAAATCTCAAACATATCCTAATAAAAAGAGAATTCAAACAAAATTTTCATCACTGATCTAAACGTTTTAGATTTTAGTATTTATCTTTTAAATAAGTGTGTGAATAAGTGTACAAAAGTGGAGTTTAAAAAATAAGAATTCAGATAATATTTGTCATATAAGATTAGGTACGGGTTCAATTCTATCTATTCAATCAATCACTCATTTAGGGAGAAATTTTTTCCACTACATAACATAACTTTGGACTAAAACATTTTGGAAACACTCCGAGAATATGTGATTTTTTTAGAAATGCGGGGATTGGAGAAAGTTCCCCCATTTAACCAACAAGGCAACAACTCTAGCAGGGCCTGGGTTTTGAAACAGAAAAGGCAGCTTTTATAACCGTCCCATTTACAAGGTTTTATATATAAGATGGTTCTCCCGTGGATGACCTTCCCACAACTAGAGCATGTTCCAAATCCCATTCCCCCTAGGATATTAATTTTGATTTTCCATCAATTGGTAAGCTGACATGGTTGAGAATACTCCATTCAGTGTGAATGACCAAACAAAATGATAATCTTCCAACAGGTCATAAAAGAGGCATCGTGGCTAAATTTTCCATTTGGTGACAATCTGGAATGTATTGAGCAATAACATTAAGTCCCACATACCATCCTCATTTAAAAAGATGCACTAGGTGAAGATCTATGTGTTATAGGATCGTTTGAGTAACATAGTCCTCAGTAACTAGCCCATAAGGTTGCGAACAATCAACGTAGAACTAAATCGACTTGCTATTTTCCAAAATCCATTGACCATCTTTTAAAACCAAATTCCTCGTCTCTTGAATAGATTGTTAGACTTATGAACAATTAACTCACTACAAGCACTAGAGGTGATATCATTTCCCGATTGAGATATCAAACTCCAACCTAACTTTATAACAAGAGACATTAAAATTGCACAAGCACAAACCACCCCAATCCTTAGAAAAACAAAATTGGTTTCAAGCAATACTATTGTCATGTTAGTTAAAACATGACTCGAATAATATTAGTTAAACAACATCATATTTGTTTTAGAAATACATTTAAAACTTGTAAGTAATTTGTTAATCACACCCAAACAATATTAATCGTGTGAAAACTATTTTCCAATTTCATCCTTCATTTAATTTATTTTTATTAATAAATGTATCTTTCTATCAATTAAATAATTGATTTTTTTCTTCCAAATATACACTAATATTAAAGGATATATTAAGTTTTGGTGTATTTTTTATTTACAATTTTATCTTTCTTTACCAATAATTAAAATAAATTATTTAAATAGCCATATAAATTTTTGTACATTCTATTATTTTTAAGTAATTTCTTCTCTCACCCTCGATATTCTCAAAAACTTCCAATTGTATTCGAATTATTCAATTAGAAAATACAAAATACACGTCAGAATTTACCAATCAAAAGATATATTTAAGAGTTTTTGAAAATATATGAGGTGAAAAAAGAAACCATCTTATTTTTATCAATAACAAATAGACACATTTCTTTCTTTGAGTCTCCAAGCTATGATATATAACATGTTATCACATTCTTAATTGATCAAATCAGATATTTTCATCATGTTTTGAAAATAGATATGAAAATATAGTAATGACAATAATTTTGTTTTACCCAAATAACAATAAATTTTCATCACTGTTATTATTTTTGACTAAATTATTACTATTAAATTATCTAAAAATTAAAATTGGTTTATTATTATAATGAATATGATTATTACCTAAAATAAAAATAAAATTTGGTTTTAGAAGGTGTTAAAATGTTTTTGTTGACTGGAGGGAAAGTATTGTTAGTAGAGCGAGCCTCCTTCGTCTTTCTCCTCTTTATTTGGGCACATTTCGTATTTTAGCAGCGCCGATAGAAGAGAGAGAAAGAGAGAGAGAGAGAGTGAAAAGTGTGAGATATGGATTTGGACCAGTGGATCTCGAAGGTTAAAGATGGCCAACACCTTCTCGAAGACGAACTTCAACTTCTCTGCGAATACGTATTCTCTCACTTTCTCCACTTATTAGGGTTTCACTTTCACTTTGAATTTCACAATCACTTCGCTTTTCTTTTCCAATTCCTTCATTCGAACCTGATTAATTGATTCCGAATTAATTGTTTCGGAATTTCAAATCCATGAGGTGTTTACTTTTGTACCGCAATTTTATATTTATTATTATAATATGCATTGGAGAGAAACTTTAGGGTACTGTTTGGTTCCGATGAAAACCTATCTACACCGTGCTGGTGCATTTTCTGTTATTATTCTTTTGATTTTTGATTTTTGTTTAGTTTAAATTTTGAATTCATAAAGTGATTAATTTATTAATGTTTTCAGGTTAAAGAGATCCTTATTGAGGAGTCCAATGTTCAGCCTGTGAATAGTCCAGTAACTGTTTGTGGTGACATTCATGGTCAGTTTCATGATCTAATGAAACTTTTCCAGACTGGTGGTCATGTGCCGGAGACAAATTACATTTTTATGGTATTCTACTATGTTATGTACTGTTGGATCTCAATTATGTCGTTGTGATGCCTTCTTTACTGAATATTTTCTTCCTAAATGTGTGTTAGGGTGACTTTGTTGATCGAGGTTACAATAGTCTTGAAGTATTCACCATTCTTTTGCTTCTTAAAGCTAGGTATGTTGCTTCCATCTATTCTTACTTTCTTGCATCCGTGTTCATGTGACCTTGAGTGATACTGCAGCCACTTTGTAGCTTTCTGACTTTCTAATTTGTTGGTCTGTGTTTGGATCTTGAATGTTAGTGTTAAATACTTTGCTTTTTATTTAAACATCTTTTTATTTTTTGTTTGATTTTATAGATACCCAGCAAATATTACCCTTTTACGTGGAAATCATGAAAGTAGACAACTCACCCAGGTATGTGTTTAATGTACTTGGCTATCATACCTGAAATGATTGATTGTAGGATTAAGTAAACAACTTATATTGAAGATAGGAAATTATTAAAGGTTTATGCTTTGTGTCATTCTAGCAAGCTGGGTTGTTCAAATTCCCTGATGCTGAAGCTCTACAAAGCTGCCATAGCCTCTATTCGACAACTGTAGCAAGCTAATGATGTTTTTTTGGACAATATAGGCCTTTTGTTATCAGGTTCCATAGCTGGACTGGATTGGTAACTGTGATCAAATTAAGAGATTTTGATTTGTTAAGATAAATTAGGAGTCTATTGATTGATTAAATAATTGATTCATTGGTGTAAGGACTTGTGGACTATCATTGTAGTTTTACTTTTTTACTTTTTTACTTCTGCTCTTGCTGTAGTAAGAAATGTTAAAATCTATGGATTTCTATTGCGTGGTCTTATAGATTAGATCATTAGATGATAATTATGGAAATGCTAAGAGATTATAAATTAGAGATATGAAAATTTATGTCAATATATGTTAATTTTGTATTTTAATATTTTGCTAGGTCTATGGATTTTATGATGAATGCCAGAGAAAGTATGGAAATGCTAATGCTTGGCGATATTGTACCGATGTTTTTGACTATCTTACACTTTCTGCAATTATAGATGGAACCGTAAATCTCTTTTACTCTTTC
>NC_021163.2:51628951-51648460 GCF_000331145.2 Cicer arietinum | reverse complement strand
ATTCCTTATTCACATGTAAGCAGTCATCAGCTTTTTATTTTTTAATTCTGCTGTAAGAAAACTTAACTCTCTTTATGGTTGGCCCAGGTGCTTTGTGTTCATGGCGGCCTGTCTCCAGACATCCGAACAATTGACCAGGTTCTCTAGCTCCCTTCTCAGTTGCCGGTCAAAATCAATATTATCTTAGTATTAGACTAGGTGCATTTGGATTAGCTTATTTTGTATTTAGAAAAACATAATAACAATGACACATAAATAATTTGCTCTCAAAAGTTGTCCTTGTTTTAAATTTAAGCAAAACCATGTGTGCCATGCCAATTTGTGAATGTATACTGGCCAGATGTCTTGCATATTGTCAAATGAAGATTTTGCAAAATTCTACGCTGACATTGTTTAAGTAAACTTGTCACCCCCGTTTACCTCATCATATATAGGGCTGATATGTGTATATGGAATGCACAGTTGGATGCTTGGTTTCATATTGTGCATCATTTATTTAAATATGCTTGTATTAATAATACTGCACATAGTTAGATGCTACTTATATCTCCTTTACCTTACTTTATGCTAGTAAATCAAAGAGGTACACTCAAGGGCCTGTTTGTTTTAAAAACACGGTTTCTTTAATCATTTTTTCTGTTTTGCTGTTCACTTACATTTTACAAAAATCGTTTTGACATTTCACTTTAGATCCTGATATCAAGATCTGTATAGGAATAGTAAAGGTGACATTTTTTGTAGTTAAAAGTCAAAACATGAAATGAATTTTTTTAATTTTTTTTTTACCAACAGACTCTAGTCTAATGTGTTTTATCACAGCGTGACTTCAGTAAGCCTTCAGTTTCATTTTGATGTACATGTTAGGTGTTATTTTTAGTAATAACAAAATGTTAGTCTTGAAACAGAAATATTACATAAATTCTATAAGTTGCTTTCTCAGCACCAGAATAAGATAGTAGTTTATATGCTATTGTTGAATAATTTACTGTTAATGGTATAACTGAAATATTGTTTACTTTTTTAAAAGGTGAACGTGTATTTATATTGTTTAAAGAATAGTAATATAAATCTTATGGCAGATAAGAGTCATTGAGCGGAACTGTGAAATTCCTCATGAGGGGCCATTTTGTGATCTAATGTGGAGTGACCCTGAAGATATTGAAACATGGGCAGTCAGTCCACGTGGAGCAGGTTGGCTTTTCGGATCACGGGTTACAACTGAGGTAATGTAATGAATTGTTGCTTATTGAAATGAATGAACATGTGTGGATTTTATGGACACATTCTTTTCATGCAGTTCAATCACATAAACAACCTTGATCTTGTTTGTCGAGCACATCAACTTGTACAAGAAGGACTTAAGTACATGTTCCAAGATAAAGGCCTTGTGACTGTAAGTATCTGAATCTCTTAAAAGTTTAAAATACTTTGATGTTTCATTTTTTTGATTAAACTGGTCTTTTGAGTTGGTTTGGTCGGTCACGTGAAAAGACCTATATAAGCTCTAGTCTAAATTAGTCCAATTAATAGAGGTAAAGGGAACCAACAAGCGGTGTTTCAAGAAGCAAGCTTGAGATTAGTGTTTGGGGGGCATCTGCAATATCCTGGGTTCAAACTTGCACACTGCACTTATTGGGGGCAGCAGTAGAAGATTCTCAGTTATTGAGATAATTGGGGGAGCATTGTGGGGCAGAATCAAGCCACTACAGATTCTGCGTTGCCGAGTATTTTGGAGAAGCCGGAGTTGTGGCCGCTATCCCTCAATCTTATCCCATAATAGTATCCAAGGGTCAATACACCCTTGCTCAATTTACAGAACAAATCATTTGAGATGAGCTTTTTCCCATTGTTTAATCCATTTAGCTGACTCCACCTTGTGAGATAACTTGCATTGTAGCTGTTGTTGCCTTTTATTTTATGAAATTATTAATTTTATTTGAAAATATTAAAGTAGAAAGTAATTCTTTTGAAATTTGCAGGTATGGTCTGCACCTAATTACTGTTACCGGTGTGGAAATGTAGCTTCTATTCTTAGTTTCAATGAAAATATGGTGAGTAACCCAAAGCTTTTTTATTTATTTTTAAGTATATTTTCAGGACCATCTTGATTGTTGCATCATTTGTTCTCATGATGTATGTGGTGCCTTTGTTTTTCGCATATCACATATGAGAAGAACTTTTTCATTCATGCGGCCTTTCTTTATAGCATCCAATAGTATTTCTTTCTTGTATGGCCTTAAACATTAAAAACATCAAGAAGAAGATGAGAATACATGTCTCTTGACTCCTATAGTTGTTGGAAGTAAGATGCATTTATTCTTAAAATTTGGATGGAGGTTCTATTCAGCAAAAAATGACTTCTTGGGGATAGTTGACGATTCCAATACAGTTGGAACTTGGAAGACATATGTATGTATAATATTTCAGTCACATATAGGGTGTCACAGGAAGTAGTTTTGAATGACTGTTACCAATACTTATTGAGTACTGGTGACATCAGCAATTTGGATGCTTACCATTATTTCTTCTTGATTCAAAATGATTGCTTTAATGTTAAGAGAATTTTCTCTTGTAATTGGATGGTGAAAGAAAGATCATTAGGGAAGGAAACAAGAGGGGAATATGGTAACTGCGTTTCTCCTTCAAGCTGCTCCTTGCTTAGATCAGTCTAAAATATGAATATAGTCACGACGTGGAGGCTGGACAGTGTTTCTCTAGCCCAGGATTCACACTTCTCCTGATTACAGATTGTAGTTTGTTGTGGCTATTTTTAACTTGCATGGCCTTGGGGTTGTGCTTGCACATGGGTTTTTGTGTGGATGGATTAAATAGGAAAGTTAAGCTTTAATCTTTGAACAAACTAAAATCCTAAAACTATTTATGAAGAAACCATATTAAATATCAATAAGTTTACATAGGAAGTTACACATTTTCATGTAGATGTTGAAGTTTATGCGATTAGATGGAAAAGGAAAGAAATGAGGTGTAGAAGGAGTGCATGAACATATATATTTCATTCACTAATGAGGCTTTGATTAATTGTGAGCCTAGGATTGAAGGAGTTAACTAGTGAAGGAGAAATACGTACATACTAATATACTAACATTTGTCAATCGAAACCAAATTGTGATATAAATTATAATACATATAAAAATACTATTTTTTCTGCTAAACTATGAATTTACAGACCTAGTGTATTTGATTTGCCAAACAAAATGAAGGATTGAACTGTATTCTTGTTATATATTTAATGAAGCATGGGATGAATAAAACAGAAAATGAAGCATGAGGCAAAAAATCATTTTTTTAGATTAAAAATCATAAAATTAGTTGAAACATATGGAACTATGTTTTTTCCCTCACATAAACATGGTTCAAAGTAAAAAAAGTATCCAATTTTTTCTACTTTTTAATAACTCTTTCCTGATCCTACTCTTTGTTAACCCTTCTTCCTCATCCTTTCTTCCCCCTTTTCTCCCTGAAACTACTTCTGTGCATCAATGACCAAAGAGTTGACAGAATGAAAAACTTTTGCTGTAACTCCGCTACTTGTACTGAAATGTTTTGTATGTACTGTATCTCCATGTGCATCAAACAGTCCTTACCTCTTTATTTTGGGTGCACTACAATACACAAACTAAAAACATTGTATTTATCAGTGTATTCCCTCAGGCTGAAGTAAGTCAGCTTATTATTATATATAAACAACTTAACATAAGAAGCATCAAACTTAACAAGAAAATTGGTGAATTAGCAAGCTCCACAAATCATAACTTCATTAAGTTTCACAGATGTGTAGATACACTGCAGGAAAATGGTTTAAATGGCTCACAGCTGAAGGATAGGTTGGCTTGAATGATATAGGGCCGACTGCCAAGGAAAGAGAACTTTAAGAAAAAACTAGACTAGGAAGTGACTTTGGGAAATTGATGTTGTGGAAAAGAGATTTCAACCAAATACCACTATTGAATGTCAAATCATTATTTTCCTTCCATATAATCTATTAGCATGCTCAGATATGAACTGGAGACCAAAAGATGTTGAAAAAGGTCTTTAGGACACTAGAAACTACAGTAGGGCAGAAATGGCTTGCTTAGACTGGAAAATTGCATGACTCGCCACTGGCGTTGCATGGGAAGGTTTTCAGCTATGAGCTTCTGGTTTCTCAGTGATCAAAACTTCCTAATTCTGATGTTAGGATCTATTTCACAAGATAATAGTCTGAGGTAAGTTGAACAGATATGGTTGTTTTAGTAGGATTTTGGGCAATTGAATGGTACAACACCAACAAGGTTAGTCAACAGAGAGCTGGGAAAGGCTGGTCAAGATAGGGTTGCAGCCTTCTCAAAGCATTGGCAGATGGGGTGTTGTGAGTCTGTGACAATGTTTGAGGCAGCCGGTTGGATAGATCAAAGTTCAAACAGGAATTCATCTGACCTAAAAACATAATGAAAATAGTGGGCAGCATTTGGAGATTTTGCTGCAGAAATTGAGCCAGAGGTCACATTCCCAATGTGTTAATAATTGGAAGATATATGGAGGGAGCATGAACATATATTTTTCTTGTGAGACTGAATAATTGTGATGCCATACACTGACCATTTAATACACAAATTTATGACTATGAAAAGACTTATTCCCTTTATTTTGGTTTGCACAATAAGTAGTGCTTTACTCTTACATTATTATAATTTGGTTTGCATTTTTGGTATCAAACTCTATAAATACTTAAAGTTGCAGTTTTAACCTATAGCTACCCCCTTGTCAAGTCACACAACTGCTGTTTGAATTTGGCTGTATGTTGGTCCAAGTCAATAATTAAATGAAGCCACTTTATAAATTAGGAAGGGGTCAGAAAATACACTTCCTTAGTTACAGAAGCATGTATTTTTGAACTCATTTGCAATTTTTGGTGTTAATAATAGTTAGCCTGGCTGCTACAAGCCATGAATGTCACAATTGTCTGGATTTTGTCCATTGAATTTTGTCTTTAAATCCAGCATCTCCACTATTTATTTGATCTGATCTTAATGTGGTAAATCACATAATTCACTGACAGGCCTAATGAAAATGACTGAATTGTAACATATGCATGTTTGAGTGTTGCAACATTTATTGGTGGTGTGATGGAAGTACTCATAAATAATATATGCGATCATTATGGTTAATGACCCTTGCATGTTTTCTTGTAACAGGAGAGAGAAGTTAAGTTTTTCACTGAAACAGAGGAGAACAATCAGATGAGAGGGCCAAGGACAGGTGTTCCATATTTCTTATAACTTGGCAAAGGTTTGAATGAATTTATTGTAAAATTATGCAGTAAATGACTTACTAGTTTGATTGGATGGTGTTAGATGTATCGTGGAGATTCAAATGCATTGATTTTTCTTAGGTGAATCCTATTTTTGTTATAATATTTGTGTACTTCCACCAAATATTGAACATTCAAGTTTCGCAATCCTTTGTATAATGTTCAAAACAATACTGAAAAGTGTATTCCTTAGTCCTCACGACTGAAACTGATAAAAATTAAAAACGTACAGACTGATATTACGTAAGGGGCATTTTTCACCTACACTTTTTGTAACCAAGGAAACCTAATCTCAACTTGGGAGCATTCTTGCTTTTCTACTGCAACTGTGTATTAGTTTCAGTACCATTCTTTTATATGTTGTTTAAATGCGATTTGTAGGAATACAATGTTACAAGTGGATTTTCATAGACTAAATTAATGGGTAAAGCGTAGATACAGTATCATATCTGTTGTTACTGTTCCTCAATAAAAAGATGACATATCTCCTCGTCAATCGATTAATACGAACAATGCCTCTTTTCAACTAGTAATTACGAACAGCAACCAGTCACTTACCCATAATTGGAACCTTTAAAATGTCAATTTTTTTTACTCAAACACCCCATTCATACTAAGGAATCAAAACAATCTGGAAGCCAAATTAAAGAATCTCCCCATTATTAGAAGTAAAAATCCAAAACAAATCTAAATCAAAGTAACTAAAACTTGAGCCTTTTTTAGTCTGACTAACAAAAAAATGCATTTGTGGAGTAAAATGATAAGCACTGATAGTTGTGGTCGTGGCTCTCCCTCTATCACAAGTTCTTTGGTCATTCCATCTAACATATGCAGCCTTGACAAGCATCATAACGTCGTCTCATTGCCTTATCTTGCGGTGGCGTGTTGATGCTCGCCGAAAAGAGCATTATGTTGGGTGTAGAGTAGTCTGTTAATTAGGAGGAGATGGGAGAGTAACAGAACGTTGAATAATATATACTAAACAAGTGACGTGGAAAAAGTACACGTGCCATCTTTTTATTGGATAACAGTACCAACATAATATATGGGAGTATGTTACGGTGATATGGTGTTCCCTACTCAGGTGTTTTCGTGCACAATGAAATTGTGTGCTATGAAATAATTCACTGTTAATGGTCTCTGATGGCAGCAGTGTGCTTCTACTCTTCCTAGTTTAAAATATTGTTTGACATTTAAAAAACCTATCTTACGGCAAGTATGAAATGAAGTCTTAATATTTTGAAAGCTTGAGACAACATTCGGTTCCTAATTTTCATGGAGCCTAAAAAATAATGAAAGAGTGACACCACAGTACCAATAATGAGAAGGAGAGAGAAGTTGGAAATATATCATGTTATGTATTTCTAGAAAATAGTCTAACCTTTGATTAAAAAGATGTTAAAGGAGAGTGAATTTTCTTCTTCTTCAAATATAAATTCTAAGCAATCTACGTGTAATTAGGGGTGAGAATGGTTAAATTGTCTGTTACGGGTTATGGTCCGACCTATTAAAGTATAATTAGACCTGATTTGCTTAACAAAAATGTTAGACTCGGATTTTTTTATTTATAAACTCTATTAATTTAAGTAAATCACATTCAGACTTATAAAAAAGCCTATTAAGTCTAATAGACCGACCTATATATATATATATACTATTTATCAATATTATTATTTGTCAATAATTTAGTATTTATTTTTAGAGGATAACAATGACTTTTGTTTATTGCTAATTATAGAGTTTATTTTGTTTTATTTGTAATTTTTTAAAGGACTTGTTGCAGTTTGCTAATCAAGGAGTTCATTTTGTTTCTTTTGTTATTTTTTGAATGCTTTTGCAAATTTGTTGGTTATAATTTTATTATATTTGATTATAATTTTATTAATTTTCCTTATGTTTATTATTTTATTAGATTTTTTTCATATATAAATGTCTAGTTTAGCCTATCTATAAAAGAAATATAAAATATACTATTTAAATACTTTAATGTTAAATAGATATTTAAATACTTTCAATCAGACTAGACTTTAAACAAAATCAAGTTAGATTGGAAAAAAACGTATGCTATATCATAGATCAAATTTATACATAAAAAATTAATTATAGGTCACACTCAAATCTTTCAAAGCCTAATCTGACATAATCTATTCTCACCCCAAAGTATAATATATAACATTTTTCTTTTATATAAGTTTATTATTCTACCATATAACAAATAATGCGACAATTGAACCCAATCTATAACACGCACTCCAATGAACTTTTTATTAATAATATTTTCGATGAATTTCAATTCACAACTCTACTACTTACCCGCCTTTTACTAAGAATCTTCTCAAAATATTTCAATTTATAGCTCTACAATCAGGGGTGGGAATAGGCTGAACCGAGCTAGATCTGTCAAAAAATTCAAGATCTAACTAAGTCTTGCCTGTGGCATGTCATATGCTTACTTTTTAGGCTTGAGTCTGGCTTTGATAGAAGTATGGTATGACTGTTAGCTTACTTAAAAGCCTATTTTATTTTTAGATATAATTGTTTCCGCGATCCCATAACTTAGTTTCAGGTAACACTTCAGTTCTTTATCTGTTTTTTCTTTTGATTTAGTATTTTATTTATTTTTAAGTAACAATTTGATCATTTATGTCTTAAAATATCAACAATGTTATAATTTTTTTATTTATAAAAATTCGAAAAATTCATCAAAATTTTCAAATAAAATCCATAAAATTAATTATCATCTTCAATATAATGTAAATTTCATCAAATTTATAACACACATATTCAAATAAACTCATATTTTTATTATTTATTTGATGAATTTGATGTTGTTGGAGATAAAAATGAGTTTACTTGAATATTTGAGTTATGCATTTGATGAATATATGAATTTTCTTGAAATTGATATTGAATTTTATGGGTTTTGTTTGAAGATATGATGAATTTTTTAAATTTTTGTAAAGAAAGGATAATATTGTTGAAATTTTAAGATATAAAGATCAAATTGTTACTTAAAATTAAATAAAAGACTAAATCGAGAAAAAAAAAGATAAAAGACTGAAGTGTCGTATGAAATTAAGTTAAGGGACCACAACAATAATTATGCTTTTATTTTAACATTTTTGAATAAGTAATCAAACATATCTTTAAATGGATTAACGAATTAATATGTCAATGAAATTAAGTTTTACTTTGATATTTAACTTCATATTTTAAATAATATGACTTTATTTACATTCTATTTAAATTATATTTTTTAATAATATATTTAATACACCTAAATATTATTAATATGCATAAATTATTAAAAGTTGAATATATAACAAAAAAAATCAAAATTTAATATACTAATTATAATAGTAAAAATATATTATTTATATTTATTTAAATAAATAGGTTTAATAGACCTAAAAAACTTATTATTAGGCATGTAGCATCACCTTACCTTATCTACACCTTACTTACCTTGAATGACATTGGTTTCTCCTAATACTTTCAAGGCACCTATTGTAATTGAAAGTTTGAAACGCAAACTCCTTGCATCTCATCCTATTCCACTCAGAATAACCAATTATAAAAGAAGAGAAAGACAAAACATGAATGGATCGATTTGAGATATAAAATTGTAGTCTTCACTTCATTTATACCATAATAATTGTTTGTAGTCCATGTAAACAATTTCTTAACCTTTTAACTCCAAAAATTTCTGGTTTTCATTTTTTGTCCCTATTTTACTTATATGTATTTTTAAATTATTTTTAATAATTTTACAAACTTATATTTTGTTAAACAAATCTAAATTTTTGTGTAGTAGATTCTTATAATACTGTAAATATACATGCAAAAAATTATTTATAAATAATAAAATTTTTAAAGATTAAAAAATTAAGAATTGTTTTATTGGACCTAAAATCAAAATGTTTGAAATTAAAGACTAAAAAGTTATTTAACCCAATAATTTATCATCTTGTTTTAGTTTGTAAAACTCAAAGTGGTGATCAACTCGATTAAGGCAACTTAATAGGTCACTAGCAGACTGAATTACTAGTTAAACATTCATATATTTGGTGCAGGTCTTATTGTGACTGCTTTTGCAATTTTTTCTTTGGTTTAATTGTAGGTGTACAATTTTTTTAAGAGAAAATCTACTTTGTTTCATTACAGATCAAAGATATAGTATAATGTAGAATTTGATAACGATAAAAAAAAATGGAAACTAACCCTGAACGTTGCTTGTATCTAACAAACCTTACACTAAGGTTCAAAAAGAACGAAAGTAAATCAACACACTCTTAAATAGCATGCTAACCTAATGTAAACTAAAGATCTTTTGCATTTTCATTCTGTGCGCGCTCAACATACCAATCCAATCATACATGTTTCACTAGTTCACGATCAATTAATAATTCACAGTTGAACCAAATCAGCCATAGGTCTGATTCACAGTTGAACCAAATCAGCCATAGGTCTGATTCACAGTTGAACCAATAGTCTATTCCGAGATTAATAATTCTACTGCACTCAAGTATATAGAAATTGGAATAAAATGTAAAGTTAAAAGTAAAATGTAAAGTTAAAAGTAATGCTTAAGGGCCCTAAAACACAATTATACCATGAAGAATGAACACAACAACTTTGAAGATAGCGTCATAGTTTTCTGCTCAAAACATTGAAACCAGGTACAAAGTAAATTGACAAGAATCAATAATGCTAATTGAACGGCTTCATACTTCATAGCTCTACTTCAAGCCATAAGACGATCCATGACCAATTTCACAGCTCTAGGAGCATCAACTGTCACTGCTACTTTTACTGTTGGTATATTGGACCATTCAGTGATTTCACCAAACCTTGTTTATTACAAACATAAAATAAGATATAAAAGTGAGGTAGCATATAGGTAGTGCAAACACAAATTAGACCAAATTTGCAATACAAGATGAAGATAAGATATCATTACAAAGTGATTTTTGTTCAACTCCCCTTCCTAAATCATCCATATGGCCCATTTGTTATAGATTTAAAAAAAAAAATGATTTTAACTTTATATCTCTAAAAATGTTTTTTATGCAAACTTACTTAAAAATAATAGAAGTTATTTTGGACTCATTTGTTATCGATTAAATAGAGTAATTTTGACATTCAATAGCTTAGATATTCATTAGTAGAGATTTTAATATGATAAAAATCATATGTTTTTAAAAATGCATCTCTCAAAAATGATTTTTATGAAGAGCTTCTCATTTTAATTAGTTTTTGAAATTTCATTATCCAAAAAAAATTATAGCAAATAGATGAAATACTTAAAATGATATGTTATGATAAACTATTCCAACCAATTTTTCATTTGAAGCTTTATTTTTAAAATTCTGGTTTAAAAAAGTTATAACAAAAAGATAGAATACTATAAAAGTAATTTTTTTTAAAAAAAACTGTAACAAATGGGCCCGATCTTTTTCAATGTTGAAGGCCATTAAAAAAAATAACAAACCATCTAATTGGTGCTCCCAATCTTTTCTACCTTTTCTGTTTATTGTAGAGTATTGTAAGTCCTCTTGTAATGCCACTGGTTTGTACTCTAACAGCACCTTCCGTGCAAGTTACAAGTGAAGGATCAATAGCTGCAAGCAATGCTGTTGGGTCATGAAGGTAAACCCCTGTATAAAAAAAACTATAATTAATAATTCAGATCATTAGGTCTCTCCTAATTCTTTGATAATATGAAGACTAACCTTTGGTGTTGTATGCCTCACAATGGTAAGCAAAATACACTTCTAAGATTCCTGTCAAGTATTGAGCAAATTTTCCTTTTGAACTCGCCAACTTTTCTCGATCAGAACCTAGTTATTTTATTTTTGGAAGAGTTTAAACCAGCACAAATGTGGCAGAACATGACAAGTGACATGAGCCATAATTAAAATAGCAGAATGCTCATGGTGTTCGATGATGTCAAGTTTCCATCAATGCTAAAATAGCGCAAATATGAGACATATAGGTGATAAAAAGTTTCAGCACCGGTTTCAAAATAATATAGTTACTAGTTAGATATAAAACCATTCATGGAATTCACCTAACAATTAAAGCTTTTGAGAGAGTTAGTCATTGAAAATTATTATGGGGTAAATTTTATTTTAAGTTAGTGGAAACTTTTGGTCTCTGTCTCTCAATCTAAACAAGGGGGTCTTGCCCTGCCTTTGGCATATGTTTGCATTGAACAAACAATCATCAACAAAGAGTTCCAATGACAATACCATGAAAAATGAATATATGCTATTTAACCCTCAAATAAGTACAACATCATGTTCTCTACAAGATGTGAAAATTACTTTATTGTTAGGCATATTAGAGAAAAAGTTACAAATAGGTTCAGGGTAAACATATCATGTTACCTTGGAAAAAAAAAGGATTCTAATTCTCATCTATTTTTCCTACGTTAATCTTTAGAGAATACCAGTTTAATTAAGGAGAGACATAGGAATAAATGATTGCCTATTTGGCAAAAAGGTACCTGTCAATACAACTTGGTGAGTAACATTTATTCCAACTGCAAGAACATCTGCACCACTTGTGAATACAACATCTGCAGCATCTGGATCACCAAATATCTGGAATCGAATCCAACTGTAGAGTCAGATAGATCGAGCAGCAAATGATACGATATTTTTATGGAGGTTATACAAATAATTTGAATACAAAATGGAAATACTTACATTTGCTTCAGCAGCTGGATTCACATTGCCATTTACTGCAAAAGCTCCACCAAGCAGAACAATCTGCCCAATGTTCTTAGCGAATTCCGGGTCCATCTGTATAGCCTGCCAAATACAATCTTGTCGTGAAACAAAGTACGAAGAGTAATGCATAAGTGACACATTGGAAACGTAAATGATACTTTGACACAAATTTGAAAACAAAATTCGACAACAATTTAGATGGTTAGCACAACTCAAATATGTGATTAATTAAGTTCAGCAAATGGTTAATAAATATAACAAGGTGTCACAACTGATTAACCATTAACTAAACGTAACTAACCATGATTTTTAGGTGTTCGCATATGCATGATATTCATTAATAATCCAAATTATGTTCAAATACATATGATTTTCAGATGTTCAAATATATGTGACATTTATTAACTACGATTTTGCTCAAATATACACATGAAAACTATGGTTAATGAGTTTTAATATTCATTAGTCATCTACTGAATGTAATTAACCATACGTTCATCGTACAAATTATTGTCAAAATTTACTATCAATTTTTTGTGTCAAAATAATATAGCTCTATCAGAAATTGCACAAATATCATACCAAAGCAATATTTGTAAGAGGGCCCAATGCCACCACTGTAATTTTTCCAGGGTTAGCTTTAGCTTGGTTAACCAAAAAAGCAGCAGCTGATTCTTCAAGTGGTTTCCCATTTGGTGGCGGAAAATTTTGGTTTCCAAGTCCATCTGCACCATGGACAAAATCTGCGATGCGAAGTTTCGTTCCTTTCTGTAAAAGTGACATGGATTACAGTAATTAGTCAAGTCAAATACCAAGATATACTGCAGATGTAATAATTTCATACCACAATTTCTAAGTGATTTTATCGATGAGGTGATCAACTGCAATGCATTTGAAAGGAACACACAGATTTCAACTAGCAGCAAATAACCAAATGCTACCTCCACTTAAATACATTTTGACTTTTGGTTATATTTAAGTTCAGAGGGAGTATAGTTTAATTATCTTGTCCAACTTAAAAAAGTGATAAAACTCTGAATTCAGGTAATGCGAGGAAAAAATAATATGCTGATGTTACGAGATTATATGCACGTGTGCCTCTCTGAATATTTCTATGTAAACTGAATAGCATAAATTGTTTACCTATACTAATTAGTTTTAAAGACTCATTACATTTATAATAGCTACAACAAAAGAAGAAAAAAATTAAGTGAATAAAGTGGACAAAAATAGAAGACATGTAACAAACGGGTGGTGGTAATGAGAGAGTCAAATAATTATCATTGTGGAAATTGGAAAACCAATCAAGATATAATCAAGGTCAAGGTTTTAAATCACAAATATCCGATTGCTGCCAAATGTGGATGCAGCCTATGAAACACTAACACAGACACGACTCATCGGCATTGATGCCGATGATCGTGATTGCATTATAGTCACAGAGACATAAAAACCTTCAATCTAAAGTGTTAGAGCTATGCAGTATGCCGACGTTCGTAGTTGCATTATGGTCACAAAGACATAAAAACCTTAAATCGGGACATAAGGACATTTTTTTAAATACTCTGATCAAAGTAGAGATATGAATTCTTACTGTTGGGTGGGCCCAACACTTACAAACTTACAGTTAATGTAACATGAGATCCTTCAGCAACTGGTATATCAGTTCTTCCTGCAACCTCCAACTACACATCCAAACTAAGTATCAAAAACTTAATTTCATCAATAGAAAACAAACAAATCCATCAAAAAGTAGAACGATTGAAACTTTAAACAATCCATCAAATAAACCTATATTAAGCAGAAATACTGACATAGAGATCAGACACGACATTGACACCTCAACACTGATCATAAATTGAGAAAATGGATTAATTGAATGTAATCAATATGTCATTGTCACGACACTTATACATATTGGACACCGGAACACGGCTTCTATTGAAGCATCAATAGAAATAAATATTACCAAATGCAAAGCATTTCTTGTTGCAAGAGTGGTGTAAACGTTTCCGTAGATAGTTGTAAGTCCAATAACTTCAACCTCTGGTGAGCGTAAAGCGAGGAATATTGCCATAGCATCATCTAAGAAAAGAAAAAAAACAATTGCACTATTGTTATAAGAGTAAAACAAACATGCAATTTGAAAAACACAAACATTGGAAAAAGAAACAGTATGAAATCTGAAATGAAAGAAAATAAATTGAAACTTAGAAAGTGTGTATTATTTTAATTTTACCGATTCCAGGGTCGGTATCAATGATGATCTTCTTTGCTTCGGTTTCGTTTGCCATCTGATTGTTGATTTTATTTATTTATTTTTATTTAAATTTTTTTTTATAGTAGATGAGAGTGATGATTTATGTGTTATCACTTCACTGATAATTATGGTAAGTATATCTGCACGCGCACGGTGCTCTGGGGAATAATTTGGAGAATAGAATAGAATGTTTTATATTTTATATAAAGAAAATGTTGGCATATGATTCATTGCTATAATATAATAATATTGACAGATTGTAAACACGAGAGGAAGAAAAAGACATATATAAATTATTGACAAAATACATCTCTCCTTCTCCTTGAAGTAAAATATTATTATGATAGTTTAAATTTTTTTTAGTAATTTATTATTTAGGTTGATAAACATTTTTAAAATTTTACTATAACTTTTATTATTGTTCATATAAAGAGTAACATAATAAATAAACTTTCATGTGATTTTATTATTTGAATTATACGAATTTTACATTTAATTTTTATTAAGAATGTTAATTTGTATTTCATTCAAATTCTTTTATTTAATTATTTTTTTAAAATTGATAAATAATTTATGTTTTTAACATTATTGCAATAAAAAATCCTTAAAAATAACATGAGTTTATTAAAAAATTGAAGAATTTGGAATTTTAATTTTATTGATTTCAAATTAAAATTATCAGTACAAATATTTACAAATATAAATGACGAAATTGATAAAAAAAATTAAATATCCAACTTATTAAAAAATTAAATAATTAATTTATAATTTTCATATAACTTAAATGATGAATGATCGCATGATATATTTTACCTAAATTATTCTATTCATGTGAAATTTATGCCTTAGAACTCTTTATTGGTTCTAGTTACAAAAATTTCAAGAGTGACATAAATGTGGAAATTGATCCTCTCCCATGGAAAGTCTCTAATTTAATCTCAGGCCCATATTGAAAAGGCAAAATAAAAAATAAAGGGAGATGGAGTTTTAGGGTGGGGATTTGCACCGCCCCTCCTACAGAGAAAAACATACTCGAGGGAATCCTTTCCCCACAAATGTACATCAACATCTATATTAATATATATTAATAGTTGTCTTCAACTACTCTTTTTTTAATGTAATTTATGAACGTCCATTAGAATCTTAATCAGGAAAAAAAAATGCAATGAAAAAAAATATATTGTGCGAGAATTTATTGTATTAAAAACTTCGCTAAAAAAGTTTAATAGATAAAGTTATAGTAAAAAAAAAGAGTGTATAACACATTTATTTATTCTTTTCATGTAGATAATTATGTATGAGACGATGAAAACCTATTAATCTATTGAACTAGTTGTTCAAAAGCTTCAAGAGTGACATTACATAAATATATGTTTTATCTTCATTATTACACTCTTCTCCAAATTAGTCGTGTGTGTAATATTATCTTCACATAGAATCATTGCAATAAATATATTTTTAGAAGAAAAGTCATAAGTTTCTTGTATGTGTAAAATCACAATTGATGACAAGTAAAATATACTGTTGGTTATATGACTTCTATTTTTAGGAAATTTTATACAATATTATCAATAAGATTATCTAATTCTTTCCTAAGTGATGAATTAATATCAAAACCAACTTGTTTAATATTAATTCCTATTTTAACATCAAAAGATTCAAACAATTTATTTGCAGCGGAATTTCACAATCACGTGCAAGATCAATATAAAAAGTAAAGAGAGAGAGGAAATATTGCACCAGAGATTTTTTATACTGGTTTGGCTATCACTTCCAAAACTTCAATTACAGAAAATGTTCTTTCACAAAGAATTAAAGAATACTAAGAAAATTTGACTCAATCACAATGTAAGATCTCACACAAAAGTATTAGCCAATGAGTATTTGTGTGTTGTAACAATTTTTCTCTCAAGATGTTTTTCAGTCTTCTGTGTTTATGAAAAAGTGTTATGATCGTTATTCAAAAGTTATGAAAAAATTGTGATTGATTCAATTTATATATTTTCAGAAAAACAACATATAAATCGATTTCGTAATCGATTTTATTAAAGTTTAAAACCAGCTTAATCGGTTACCTAATCGATTATCGCGTGTCTTGTTTTTCTTGAATCTTGAAAATATATGAACTAATCGATTCCCTAATCGATTCTTTTAATGCAATTATCAGAGACTGATACTTAGTTTGTATCAGAATCGATTGACTAATCGATTATACATGTTTTGTTCAAACAACGAGATCAAAACAATCGATTACTCAGTCGACGCATATTCATTGACATAATCGATTTGGCAGTGGGCTGAATTCTCCCTGTAACTCAAACATTTTACTTCAATCGATTCGTCAACCGATTGTGCTGGTCACAGTGACTCAGATATTTACTTCAATCGATTTGCCAATCGATTGTGCTTGTTACAGGACCTCAACTATTTGGTCAAAATCAATGTCCCAATCGATTATTCAATGTGTTTCTGATAAATGATTAACTAGTTCATTCTTTCAATCGATTAGCTAATCGATTGATGCAAAGCTTGCACCTCAAGAAACATTTATCAATCAATTATCTAATCGATTAGTGCATTGCTTGCAACTTAAGAAATTTATTTCAATAGATTGTCCAATCGATTTCGTTGATCACAGAACACATGTCTGATGAAAAAGTATTTTCATAATCGATTTGCCAATCGATTGACTCAGTATGAGCTTGGTTCTGTGATTCACTAAATCGATTACTCAATTGATGTGTAAATCGATTGTCCAATTGATTTGTTTAAACACAGAACACAGGTTTTGATAAAACCTTTAAGTAATCGATTTTTCAATCGATTTACTTAGTGAAACCTTTATTCTGTGAGTCTGACAATCGATTGCTCAATTGATTTATCAATTGATTTATTACTTGATTGATTAAAACTTATTTTATAATTTCATTGGCAAATACTATATGAGAACTCATTATGATTAAGTCTACCTAATTGACCCTATTAACACTAGACATTCTTGTACATCAGTCTTCAAGCCTTGTAGGACATCATCCATCTTTGCTTGATTGCTTGAGTTCCAAGTTTTGTCCAAGTGTGTAGTGTTTGTTTATTTGCCTGAAATGTTTCTCAATTCAAATCATTAGATCAATCAAATAATGCATATACATTGTATGTTTGGAAATTAAATAAAAAACATGATCAGGGAAACATATGTCTTACAAACTCCCCCTTTTTGATTTAATGACAAACACACAATTTTAACCTTGAGATTATAATTTTATAATAATGACTATTATTTAGAATCTCCCCCTGAATTTTAGAATCCATGATTCATTTCAACAGCATATCAGAGCATACCACTTATATATCACATAAGATCTTTTAATATCAGAACATAATAATATCATTCAGTGTCATAGCATTCAATTTACACTCTTTTAAGTTTGGTATATCAAGGTGCAGTATCAGAGCAATATTAGTGCTTCCAGTTTTGGTATGTATCAGAGTACAATGCATAAGAAAATTCAGTACGTTATCAGATATCATAGCAACATGCCCATAATTAATCAAGTCAGAATCAGATATCAGAATTGTCAGTCAGAGCAATATCACAAGTTCAATTAGAGCAATATCACAAGTTAAATTTGATACCAATCTCCCCCTTTTGTCATTAAATTCAAAAAGAAAAAAAATTACAAGAGACATACTGAAACAAAATTTACAAAACAATAAGGAAAACAAAACCTAAGCACTAATCTAGGGTTGTTCCTTATTTGTAGTTGGGGAAGGGGGTTCATCTTCCTGATTGGCCACTTGTGTGCCAATGTTAGCTATGTCCTCAAAGGACATTTTGAGCCCCAAATGCTCTTGGATAACATCTACATCCTGAACAATAGAGTTGAGGGTTGTCTGGAGTCGCATAAGGGAGGCTTCCACCTTAGCATTGTGTCTAGCTTGAGACTCCATAAATTCCAGCAACTTAGCCAAAACCACAAATTGGGTTTCAGCTGGCTCAGGTTGTTCAGCACTTGGTTGTGCTTGTTCAGCATTTGGTTGTGCCCTTGTCCAAATGCCATTTACCCTTTTCAACTACATTTGATTGACAGTTGATTCCCCAAAAATTAGAGTTATTTTGACAGATTCTTCATTGACAACTGAGATTTTAAAGTGTCTCAGAATCTTTGTTATAAGTTGAGGGTAGGGGAGCATTTGTTTACCTTGTGCTGACTCTAACATGTTAGCCAACACAATCCAATCCCAGCTCATCTTCAGTTCCTTGTAAAGGCCCCAAAGAAGAGTGATATCAAGCCTTTGAATCACATCATGATTCCCTTATCTAGGTACTAACATCCTAGTTAGCACATACATCAGCAATCTGTGCTGGATCTTCATTTGACCAATGGGAAGAGAGATGCCTTCTACAAGTCCTTCAACCATGAGGTCTTGAATTGCTGTGTGTCTGTCCACTGATGTTTCCCAAGCATCATCATTGGAGTCAGGATTGGTCCTGCCATCCACAGCTTCTCCATAAAATGGCAGTCCTGACAGCCTTGAAAATTCTCTAAAGGTCATTGAGATCTTCTTTCCTTTCACTTCAGACTCGAATCCAAAAGTTGTGAGTTTGAAGTTGGAGTAGAAAGCTCTAATGAGCCTTGGATAGATTTCTAGAGAACATGATAGAAAATCTACCAAACCATGAAATCTTAAATGGTTTTGGAAAGTAAAACCATTTGAATCAAAATAAGCAAAATCCAGAGTTCTTGCCTCATGGATTTTCCTTTTTAAGAAAGAGGGTGCGAGAACAACATCTTCAACAGGTTTGCCTTTGGGAGGCTGAACCTTCTTTGGTTGGGGAGAAGATATAGCTTTCTTCTTTTTCTGGATTGGCTCTTTCATGGCATCCCCCATTAGTTTTTCAGATGGAGGAACCTTCCTCTTTTTTGTTGTTGCTTGATCAGTTGCTTTAGCGTTCCCTTTATCTTTTGCTAATACCTTATGAGTAGGTATTGAGACTCTCTTAGCAGGAGGGGAAGGAGGTTGAGGAGAGGGTGTTCTTCCACTAGATGTTGAAGAAGAATCTAGGGAAGCAAATATTGAAGAAGATGATTGAGGTTTTGCACTAGTTTGCTTTACTCTTGCCATTGTAGATTTTGGAAATTGGAGATGTTTGAGAAGATTGAGAGAGATTAAGACACAGAAAAATTCGAGTTTGGGAGAGAAAA
>NC_021163.2:51622664-51626756 GCF_000331145.2 Cicer arietinum | reverse complement strand
CTACCAAACCATGAAATCTTAAATGGTTTTGGAAAGTAAAACCATTTGAATCAAAATAAGCAAAATCCAGAGTTCTTGCCTCATGGATTTTCCTTTTTAAGAAAGAGGGTGCGAGAACAACATCTTCAACAGGTTTGCCTTTGGGAGGGTGAACCTTCTTTGGTTGGGGAGAAGATATAGCTTTCTTCTTTTTCTGGATTGGCTCTTTCATGGCATCCCCCATTAGTTTTTCAGATGGAGGAACCTTCCTCTTTTTTGTTGTTGCTTGATCAGTTGCTTTAGCGTTCCCTTTATCTTTTGCTAATACCTTATGAGTAGGTATTGAGACTCTCTTAGCAGGAGGGGAAGGAGGTTGAGGAGATGGTGTTCTTCCACTAGATGTTGAAGAAGAATCTAGGGAAACAAATATTGAAGAAGATGATTGAGGTTTTGCACTAGTTTGCTTTACTCTTGCCATTGTAGATTTTGGAAATTTGAGATGGTTGAGAAGATTGAGAAGGATTAAGGCAAAGAAAAATTCGAGTTTGGGAGAGAAAAAGTGAGCTGATTGTGAAAGTGGGTTGAGAAATCGATTTAGGGATTTATATAGAACTGTTCAGAATTGATTTCTCAATCGAGTTTATTTCATATCTGGGTGCACAAAATCGATTGTCCAATCGATTTTGTTATCGTTATTTGAGTGAGGTGAAAAAGTTTCCGTTACAACCACCTCCAACGGCTAGTTTTTCTCCAACAGTCGTATTGTAAATCGTCTCCCAAATCGATTTCGTAAGTGATCCTTTAATTGATAAATCGATGTCCAAATCGATTTCCTTATCAGTTCAGAAACCTTCTCATAGCAGCAGCGATTTCCAAATCGACTTATTTTGGCTCAGAATTTAAGAATTTGATACAATCAATTATCAAATCGATGCTCGGGTTTGAGATTGGAAAACTTCTCAAATCTGTGAATGTCTTTAAAACAAATAATCGATTATGAAATCGATTCCTTAAAAGATTTTCCAGATTGTCCATCGATTTATCAATCGATTGGTTTGATGTATACTCCAGCATTTTTGATATCTGAGATATCCAAATCGATTATCGTGTTTCAGATTTTGACAAATGAGACACTGTGTATCACAAATCGATTATGCAATCAATTTTGTAATGCTGATTTTCTATTTTGTCACAGGATAATCGATGTCTTAATCGATTTGTCACAGGGATCATATTTCATTTTGATCCATAATACCAAGTTTCATTCTAATATAGAAGAAATTTTTCTTGGGTAGGGCTTTGGTAAATATATCATCTAATTGATCAGATGTATTAACATACTCAAGCATGATATTACCATTTTGGTATTGATCTCTAATGAAATGATGTCTAATCTCAATATGCTTTGTTCTAGAGTGCATAACAGGATTCTTTGTAATATTTATGGCACTAGTGTTGTCACACATGATTGGCACAATTCCTAGATCAACACCAAAGTCAGGTGTTGTTTCATCCATAAAATTTGTGCACAACAACTTCCAGCAGCCACATATTCAGCCTCGGCTATTGAAAGTGCAACACTATTTTGTTTCTTGCTATGCCAAGACACAAGTGAATTCCCTAATATATGGCAAGTACCAAATGTACTTTTTCTATCTAATTTGCAACCAGCAAAATCAGAATCAGAATAGCCAACTAGAGTGCAAGTTGAGCCCTTAGGATACCACAAACCTAGATTTTTGGTTCCTAATAGATATCTGAATATTCTTTTGACTGCACTAAGATGGGATTCCTTAGGATTGGCTTGGTATCTTGCACACATGCAGACACTAAACATAATGTCAGGTCTACTAGCTGTAAGATATAGTAAAGATCCTATCATGCCTCTAAACATAGTCACATCAACAACTTTTCCCTCTTCATCTCTATCTAAATGACAAGCTTGACTCATGGGTGTATCAATGGATTTAAACTTATCAAAGCCAAACTTCTTTAAAAGATCATTACAGTATTTGGTTTGACTTAGGAAAATTCCATTCTTGCTTTGATTGATTTGAAATCCCAAGAAGTAAGTTAATTCTCCCATCACGGACATTTCAAATCTTCCTTTCATTGTATTTTCAAATTCTTTGCAAAGCTTACTGTTTGTTAATCCAAAGATTATGTCATCAACATAAATTTGGACCAATATAATGTCTTTTTCCTTTGTCTTTATAAAAAGGTCTTATCAACATTTCCTCTTAAATTTTTTTCTTGTATGAGGAAATTGCTGAGTTTTTCATACCAAGCTCTTGGAGCTTGTTTCAAACCATAAAGGGCTTTTGTTAGTTTAAACACATGGTTTGGAAATACAGGATCTTCAAATCCTGGTGTTTGACTAACAAAGACTTCCTCTTGGATGTCTCCATTTAGAAAGACACGTTTTACATCCATTTGATATAGTTTAAAGTCCATTATGCAAGCATAAGCAAGCAGGATTCTAATGGCTTCTAATCTAGCTACAGAGGCATAGGTTTCATCATAGTCAATGCCCTCCTCCTAGTTGTAACCTTTAGCCACTAGCCTAGCCTTATTCCTAGTTATTATCCCATTTTCATCCATTTTGTTTCTAAACACCCATCTAGTTCCTATGACATGTTTGTCTTCTGGTTTAGGAACTAGAATCCACACTTTGTTTCTCTCAAACTGATTGAGCTCTTCTTGCATGGCAACTATCCAGTCATGGTCCATAAGAGCTTCCTTTATGTTTTTGGGTTCTACTTGAGAAACAAAGGCTGTAAAGTTACAAAATTTGTCGGAGGGATTTTCTAGTTGAAACCCCTTTTGAAATCTCTCCTATGATGTTGTCAATATGATGGTTTTTGTTGAATCTCCATTCCTTAGGAAAGTCATCTTCCCTAATAGGTCCTATGTACTTAGTGTCAGTTGGAGGCACTGTTTCATTTGGTTCTATTGGATCTGATTCTATGCATTCATCAAGAGAATCATTAACTATAATAGGGTCACTGTTCAAGTTTTCAGTAAACATTTCATCAAATTTTACATGAACATATTCCTCTATAGTTTTATTTCTCTTATTGTAGATCCTATAGGCCTTACTAGATTGAGAATATGCCAGAAAAATTCCCTCATCTGCCTTAGAGTCAAATTTCCCTAGATGCTCTTTTCCATTATTCAGTACAAAGCACTTTCATCCAAAGACTCTAAAATAAGCAATGTTTGGTTTTCTACCTTTGTATAGTTCATAGGGGGTTTTTCTAAGGATAGGCCTAATGAGAACTCTATTCATTACATGAGCAGTTGTATTTATTGCATCAGCCCAAAAGTATTTAGGAAGCTTAGAGTCATTTATCATTGTTCTAGCAAGTTCTTCTAGAGCTCTATTCTTCCTTTCTACAACTCCATTATGTTGTGGAGTTCTTGGGGCTGAGTACATGTGGTGAATTCCATTTTGATCACAGTAGTTATCAAAAGACTCATTTTGAAATTCTCCACCATGATCACTCTTAATGGAAACTATTTTCTGATTCTTCTCATTTTGAACTTGATTTGCAAATTTTTTGAAAATTGAGAAGGTATCGCTTTTGTGAGACAGAAAATAGGTCCATGTATATCTAGGGTAATCATCAACTAACACATAACCATACATATTTCCTCCAAAACTTTTTACTTGAGATGGACCAAACAGGTCCATATGGATTAATTGAAGAACTCTATCAGTTTGTACTAAGTCTATTGGGGGAAAGGATGACTTAACTAACTTACTTTTCTCACAAGAGTCACATAACTTTTATTTTGAAAAAGTTCTGTTGGGAAGTCCTAGCACTAGTTGTTTACTAACTAGTTTGTTAAGATGACTAATGTGTATGTGTGCAATTCTTTTATGCCACAACCAGTCTTCATCAGACTTAGTTAATAAACAACAAATATCATTTACAGGTAAGGAATCAAAATTAATCATGTATATGTTGTTAATTCTTTCACCTACCAGTTTCATGCTTTTGTCTACCTTATGCTCAAGTATACAAGACTGAGAAGGAAAGTATACCTGAAATCCTTTGTCACACAATTGACTAATACTTAGCAAGTTGTGTTTCAAACCTTTGACATATA
>NC_021163.2:51586589-51622510 GCF_000331145.2 Cicer arietinum | reverse complement strand
TTTTTCAATTTACAATTGTAAGATATATGTCCCTTTTTACAACAGAAGTGACATGTAAAAGCAGAGAATGAACTATGAGTTGGTTTAATGAAGATATCATGCATTTGCTTTGATTTAACAAATTTATGGTTCTCTTTAGCATTCTTGTTTTGTCTATAACCAATTCCATATTTTTCATAATGATTCCTTTGATTCCCAAGAAGAACATTTAGGTTGTTTTTACTACTAGCAAATTTAGCTAAATCAGATTTCAATGACACAACTTTTCTTTCAAGTTCAGTACAGCTAGTTAGCTTTATCAAATGATTCTTTTTTCAAATGTTCATTCATATCTTCAAGCAACTTATGATCTTTCTTAATTTCTTCACACATCATGCATTGTTTTTCTAGCATTTTCTTAGAGTAAATCAATTGTTTAACTACCTTAACATGTTCAACATGTAATTCATTAAAAGCATCATGTAATTCATCATAAGATGGATTAGAGGTAGTACTTACTTCACTATCAGAATCTGAATCTGTATTGGCCATGAGACACAAGTTAGCTTCTTCATCTTTTGAATCTTCAGATGAATCTTCCTCATTGTCATTCCAAGCTACGTAGGCTCTCTTTGTTGAAGGTTGTTGATCCTTGCCTTTAGCCTTCACAAGCTTGTTTCTGTTTTGAAGTTTAAAGCACTCATATCTGATGTGGCCTGTTTTCCCACATTCATAGCAAGTTATGACTTTGCTATCATTGGTATCACTCTTGCTGAAGACTTTTGTCTTTAAATTTGGTGGTTTTCTTGATTGGCTTCCTATCTTTTTTAGAAACTTTTTGAATTTTCTGACCAACATACCTATCTCAGGCTCTTCATCAAATTCACTTTCTGAATCATCAGTATCTGGTTCAGATTTCTCTTTGTGAGTTTGAGCCTTCAGTGAAAGTCCTTTTCTTTTCCTATTAGGTTGTTCTGACTCATCTAATCTGTGCAGTTCCAAATAGTGTGGCAATAGTCATGTTTGCAAGGTCCTTTGATTCATCAATGGCAGTGATCATGGGTTGCCATTCTCTTGTCAAACATCTCATTACTTTTCCTATTTGTTGCTCATTGTCCATAATTTTTCCTAGAGCAATTAGATTGTTTATGATGTGAGTGAACCTTGTCTGCAAGTCATTGATGAACTCATCCTTCTTCATGTTGAAAAGCTCATACTAATGCATTAGAGTATTTGTTCTGGCCCTTTTGACATCTGTAGTGCCTTCATGAGTTTCCTGAAGTGTGTCCCACATTTCCTTTGCAGTTTTGCAGTTTGACACCCTAAAAAATTCATCAGCACTCAAGGCAGAGGTTATAATTTTCTTGGCCTTTGCATTATAGCCAACTTTCTTTTTGTCATCATCAGACCAATCAGCTCTTGGTTTGATGATGATGGATGATCCCTCAGTGCCTGCAAGTTTAGGCACATAGGGACCATTTTCCACTGCCTGTAAGATGTCAAGCCCACATGCCTCTAGAAAGATGAGCATCCTCTCTTTCCAGTACATGTATGTTGACCCATTAAAGGCATGGGGTCTTGTTAAAGATGCCCCTTCACCCAGAAATTCAATAAAAGTCATTTTCTTTTTGAGAACTAGTCTAAAAGATCAGGCTCTTGATGCCAATTGTTGGTTATATGACTTCTATTTTTAGGAAATTTTATACAATATTATCAACAAGATTATCTAATTCTTTCCTAAGTGATGAATTAATATCAAAACCAACTTGTTTAATATTAATTCCTATTTTAACAGTAAAAGATTCAAACAGTTTATTCACAGCGGAAGTTTATAATCACATGCAAGATCAATATAAAAAGTAAAGAGAGAGAGGAAATATTGCACCAGGGATTTTTTATACTGGTTTGGCTATCACTTTGATAACCTACATCTAGTCCTGAAATCTACAACAGATTTCACCCTTTCACTAGAATGATTTGAGGAATATTTTTACAGACTTTCCAGCGTCACAGCCTATCCATCCAACTCACAACCACTTCTATCACAATACCAACCTATCCCTAAGAGTTACTCGTCAAACTCTAGCAAGATCAAGTTGAGGTTTCTTTTAGATGACCACAAGCATCCCAAAAGATAACCACCAGTGTACACTACTGGATTTCCAAAACTTCAATTACAGGTTTCTTTTAGATAACCACAAGTATCCTAAAAGATAACCACCAGTGTACACTACTGGATTTCCAAAACTTCAATTACAGAAAATGTTCTTTCACAAAGAATTAAAGAATACTAAGAAAATTTGACTCCATCACAATGTAAGATCTCACACAAAAGTATTAGCTAATGAGTATTTGTGTGTTGTAACAATTTTTCTCTCAAGATGTTTTTCAGTCTTCTGTGTTTATGAAAAAGTGTTATGATCGTTATTCAAAAGTTATGAAAAAATTGTGATTGATTCAATTTATATATTTTCAGAAAAACAACATATAAATCGATTTCGTAATCGATTTTATTAAAGTTTAAAACCAGCTTAATCGATTACCTAATCGATTATCGTGTGTCTTGTTTTTCTTGAATCTTGAAAATATATGAACTAATCGATTTCCTAATCGATTCTTTTAATGCAATTATCAGAGACTGATACTTAGTTTGTATCAGAATCGATTGACTAATCGATTGTACATGTTTTGTTCAAACAACGAGATCAAAACAATCGATTACTCAGTCGACGCATATTCATTGACATAATCGATTTGGCAGTGGGCTGAATTCTCCCTGTAACTCAAACATTTTACTTCAATCGATTCGTCAACCGATTGTGCTGGTCACAGTGACTCAGATATTTACTTCAATCGATTTGCCAATCGATTGTGCTTGTTACAGGACCTCAGCTATTTGGTCAAAATCAATGTCCCAATCGATTATTCAATGTGTTTCTGATAAATGATTAACTAGTTCATTATTTCAATCGATTACCTAATCGATTGATGCAAAGCTTGCACCTCAAGAAAAATTTATCAATCAATTATCTAATCGATTAGTGCATTGCTTGCAACTTAAGAAATTTATTTCAATAGATTGTCCAATCGATTTCGTTGATCACACAACACATGTCTGATGAAAAAGTATTTTCATAATCGATTTACCAATCAATTGACTCAGTATGAGCTTGGTTCTGTGATTCACTAAATCGATTACTCAATTGATGTGCAAATCGATTGTCCAATTGATTTGTTGAAACACAGAACACAGGTTTTGATAAAACCTTTAAGTAATTGATTTACTTAGTGAAACCTTTATTCTGTGAGTCTGACAATCGATTGCTCAATTGATTTGTCAATTGATTTATTACTTGATTGATTAAAACTTATTTTATAATTTCATTGGCAAATACTATATGAGAACTCATTATGATTAAGTATACCTAATTGATCCTATTAACACTAGACATTCTTGTACATCAGTCTTCAAGCCTTGTAGGACATCATCCATCTTTGCTTGATTGCTTGAGTTCCAAGTTTTGTCCAAGTGTGTAGTGTTTGTTTATTTGCTTGAAATGTTTCTCAATTCAAATCATTAGATCAATCAAATAATGTATATACATTGTATGTTTGGAAATTAAATCAAAAACATGATCAGGGAAGCATATGTCTTACATATACTACAACATGTAAAATTGGCAAAGTCCAATGAACTAAGATATAACACTTCAAGACCAATTCGAGTTCTTCTAATTGCACTATGAGATGATACTTATTGACTTATTAGTTCTTTTTTTTTTCTTCCCATGAGGTATGAAATGATTTTTCTTTACATCTAGTGACCTCGTAGCCATTAAAGTACACAAGAGTTGATACATGTTCATAAAAAAATATTTTAGCACTTGCTATATAAGCAGAGATGGAGGGAGAAGAAAGAATGACAAGTGCCACGGTCTCCCAAGTTTTACAGGTTCATTTGAATTATACATAGTCAATTATTATATGATCCTACGATCAATCAATTACTAAGCAATTTTACATCAAAAGTACCTAAATGTGTCTTGCATTAGTTACTTTGGTATTCGAATATGTCTTTAATTGATTAATTTAGTCATCAAATGTATCTTTCATTAGTCAAGTTGAGCCACAAAATTACTTTAAAAAGAGGGATTTGATGATGTTTTCGTAATTTCAAATACACTCTAGACTATAGTGAGTGCACATCACACGTTTAGGAAACCAAAATGACTATTTAATTTTACATAAATATTGCAGTTTTGATTATGGTCTCCCTGAATATTAATTTCTGGCTTAGCTGGTGTATATAAGCTTCAAGATTTACAAAAATATTATTCTTCAAATACTTAATTTGTAATCTCAAAATAAATATTTTTCCTTTCTACGTATTTCATCTCAAACTCTTTTCTTTAATCAAACAAATTTTAAAAACTCTTTAAGGTTTTGATAATATTTTTTATAATCAACATAAACTATGATAAATTCATTTCCAACTATTTTCTTTAAAATGAACAAATGATATCATTCTCATATCTTTCATTTGGATTAAAATATGCACTAAGAATATTATAGAACATGCACAAATTGTTTAAGTACATATAGAGACATTCATTTTGATTAAATAATTTCTTCAAGAGTCTGAATTGTGTGTCACACAAAAAATTAAATACTTTAGAGAGTTTCATATAATCATCATTACCAAGTCATATAAATACATTGTAACACATCTTTCGTATATAGTTGAGTCTTTCATGTACTACTAAACTTAATTGAGTATAAAAAAGTTCTTGAATTAACTTGAGGTGAATATGTCTATTCAAAATCAATATTAGATTTTTATCAATACTCTGAAATAGTATGTCAAATGTTATATATAGTTATTTTATCAAACTCTTTTTCTTTTTGTGCAAATAATCAATTGTATCTAATTAGCTTCATATATTCAGGTGTGCAAACTACAATCCAACAACCTTTCGCTTTGCAAAACGAGTTTAATTCAACTTTAGTTGCTTCTTTTCATTTGCCAACCGTTTATGTTTATAACTTGTAATGAACTTTAGTTCACGATCCTCATTACCATTTGTAACATATATCATTATATTATATGTAAAAATATTATCAACGTTGACTTTATTTCAATTTCATCGTATTTCATTCATTTATGTCCTCACTTGAATCATCTTTTTTTTTTTAGTTCATTTAATTGTTCGAGGATATTTCACCTTAGAGTTGATTGGCCTATCACATTTTAGACAATTGAGAGTCATTTGCAATATTAGATCACCCAACACGGATATCCATTTTGATTGGATATTAACAGTTAATAATTGGTTTCCAAAAATTTACAAATGAGTTATTTTTTGAACTTTTGATTGATGTCGGTTTGTACGAGGATCAAGATGAGATAATAATATTATATTCAATTACTTATTCTCTTCCACTGATATTGGGAGTACCTATTTATCAAATAATAATCAACATATTAAGTCATAATCAAGTCTCTAATTATTGGTTCACCATACTTTATTAAAGATAAACACTCATATCTAATATGTATTCCCACTATTCTTTTAAAATCCATTTTAGTACATTATATCAGAGTAATTGAAACATACACAACATATTCAAAAATTCACTTAGATGAGAAATATTAAGTTTTTTGTTTACCTAAAATCAATAGTAAAGTAACGAGAGATTTACTTGCATCAACTTATTGACTTGATGCAAATAAATAGCTCAACATACAGGATTGCATTTTTACAAATTAGAATTTAAAAATTATGAGCTCATAAATATTGATCATACAATTAAATTTAGACGTCTAAATAATGGATGTTCAAGTTCATTTTTGTGTATGAACATATGCAAAACGATACTCAATTTTAATTCCAATAAACATTCAATACTTTTCATATTCTTCCTAGATAATTTTGAAATGAGTTCTTCGTCAAATTAGTTGACACAATAATCTAACAAACTAACAGCTATGAATTGTCAGCAAACATACGTGTGACCATTTAGTTTTTGCATTAATTAAAATCATAAAGACTTAATTGCAATTTTAGTCCCTTTATTTTTAGTGATTCAAGAAATTGGTCCCTCTATTTTAAAAGTCGACAATTTTGGTTCATCCCTCTGATTTTTAACTAAAAAATAATGACGTGAGATGTTTTAAATAATATGACATATGTTTTAAAAAATGTATCCATCTTGTATTATCACATCGCATAAACTAATCTTATCAAACATATACATAAAATTCATTCGACATCCAATATCACAATAATATCAAATACCACACATTTAAAGAAATTAAATCAATCAACACCTTACAAAGATTTCTATTCCACATTTTAATATCACAATTTCCATATTTGCACATTAATTTATTTATCCCTCAAAGGACTACTGCCGTACGTAGTGAGCCCCGAATGAATCATTGGGAAATACAATTTTCATGTTCATCTCACAATATATTATACTCCTGAATTCAAACTCTCTCTCGCCCCTTACCTTATTTCGACGTTTTCACACGCAAATACAAGTCCACAAGCAAAAGACTTTGTTCTTTGACTCTTTGTCCTTCAATCGATCTAACTTGACAGTTTATGAGTAAACGTAAAAAAAAAAAAAAAATCATGATAACACACTCTAAAAAGATCAATTTCTAAATAATTAGTGGATAACCACTGTTTGCACGATCGTTTGACATTGGTTTCACTCCAATCGAACTTACGGTGAAGAAGACAGTGCAAAATACGAATTCCATAAATGGAGAAGTCATATATTTTAGAGAGAAATTGACATGATTAAAAATATGAGAAAGTATGTTTAATTGACTTACTAAATGAATGAAACAACGTACTGAAATTTGGACGAAAACAAAAAAAGTCTTCTGGAACAGTTATCGACCACTGGTACCAAACAATAATCCTACTTTTTTGTTTCCTATTCTTGTACGGCTCATGGTATTTCTCTCGTTCTTTCATTATAATTTTTTTTATTTAATTAACTTTTACTTGCGTATGAGTCTAACCCATAAAACACATTTTACTCTTTCTTTTATTTATTTATTTATTTTAAATAAAACCAACAATTACCAAAACTATTTTTTTTAACACAATTTCATTACTAAAATATTACTAATATTTCAAAACTAATATTTTATAAAAAAAATTAATTAAAGTAATTACTCTTTTAAAATTTATAAATAACTAAATAAGGATAGAATAAATAAGTAATTACATTAATTAAAGTAATTACTCTTTTAAAATTAATTATTACTATAATATTTTACGAAATAATCACATAAAATATCATCATCTTTATAAAATCGTCAAAAAGATAGAATAAATAAATATAACATCAATAATTTATATTGATTACTAAATCACAATAACGACGTACAAAATCATGATCCCATAACAACTATAAAAATAAAGGAAATCAACATCAATATTACTAATATATCAAGATAATTATTTATAAAATAAACAACTAAAAATTGAAAATAGTTCTAAATAATTAAAATATAACTATGTGCACACTTAACATCAGTCAAACACACATAAAAATATCACACTAATTACTCACACGCAGAAATACGTAAAGTCACCTAAAATTTTATTCTTTAAAATATTACACTAAAATACTATTATTTTTAGAAAAATATATAAAATAATAAAATATAATATTTGTTATTTATATTATTCATGTAGTCCAATATGTATAAAACTAGCCGATCATAGGAAACACCCATATAACAAAATAAATCATAAAACTTATCAACATATATTCTAAAATAATTTTAACGTCAAATTAATTATTTAAAATCGTATTTAATTAATAAAATAGTTTATTATAAAATTTAGGGTGTTACCAAAAAGGCTATTTTGTAGTGTGTGGTAGGGGTGTACAAATGACGAGTTAGGTCGGGTTTGATGTGTCCCTTACCCGATCACAATCTTTGATTGGGTGAAATTTTGAACTATAACATGTCCCTTAACCCGAACAGACCCGCTAAATTGCGGGTTTATTAAGGACGAGACCGGATTGGTCTCAATACGAGAAGTCAAATAGTAATTCTTAAACTTGTTTTTAGAACAATAATTAAACATAAATAAATTCATACTAAGTCATGTATGGTTACCACTTGTCAATTCATTTAAGAGTAGTAATTCATACTATTGTTTTACAAATTATAAATTACTAAGTTAATGATTAATTTTTCTAGAGAGGGTGAATCGATAATAACCAAAAATAATCGTTTGTGCTTAAATTAATTTAGGACGCGACGGGTAACTTGAGAAGTAACCCTGTTTTCAGGTGACTGTCTCGGATTGCTTCGAAATTTCGCTAGAAAATCAGAAAAAAATCAACGAATAGGACACTTGTATAAGGGACTTATACGAAATACGATGCTCAAAATCCCAAATTCCTTTGTTTAGACCATTTTTTCAATTTTTTGAATTTTTTATATTCTCCAAAAATTCCAAAAAAAAAAAAAAAAATTGTGTTGCCTTTATTTGATTTTTAGAAATTTGTGGTGGTATTTTTAGATTTTATTTGATAGGGTTTTCGATTTTTCACTTCAATTTTAGCAACAGAGACATTGTTGGAATTTTCTGAATTGTGATTTTGCATTGCATTGTTATGATGATGCATGAATAGAGCAAGTTCTGTAAATGTGCATTCTCTTGAACCTAAAATAGATAGGACATTTCATTTACGTGGTAGACTTAATAGAGCTGTTAGTGTTAACGAGTCAGAGTTAGATACTGAAATTGACAACTTGCTGCAAAATATGGCTTATGCGAATAATAGAACCTTAAGACAACTTGCTGCACGCGATGTCAATTATAATGCATTGTGTATCACATATCATGAAGTTACTATACCATTTGAACTTAAATCTGGTTTAATACACTTGCTTCCAAAGTTTAATGGTCTTGCAAGTGAGGATCCCCACAAACACTTGAAGAAATTCCATGTTGTGTGTTCTACCATGAAGCCTCAATGAGTCATAGAAGACCATATTAAGCTGAGAGCCTTCCCATTTTCACTCCAAGATGCTGCCAAGGGCTGGTTATACTACCTTCAACCAGGTTTTGTTACATGTTGGAATGATCTCAAGATATTGTTTCTAGAAAAATTCTTCCCTGCCTCAAGAGCTGCTTCAATTAGAAAAGAAATATATGGTATCAGGCAGATTGATAGGGAATCATTATGAGTATTGCGAGAGATTCAAGAAATTAGTGTCTAGCTGTCCTCATCACCAGATTTCTGAACAATTGTTCATCCAATATTTTTATGAAGGCTTGCTACCTATGGATAGAAGCATTTTGGATGCTGCTAGTGGGGGAGCACTTGTCAACAAGACCCCAGAAGCGGAAAAGACTTTGATTGAGAACAAGTCCATTAATTCTCAGCAGTTTACAACTAGAAGCAATTCAACAGTGTTGACAAGGGGTGTGAATGAAATTCAAGCTTCTTCCCACAAATATTTTGAAGGCAGAATTGATAAGCTTACATCTTTAGTAAAAAAATGGCAATAGGTAAAACCTAAGCAGTGGTCTGTGGTATTTTCACTTCTCTAGAGCATCCTTCAGATTCATGTCCTACACTACAAGAAGATCCAATTGCTGATGCTCCTCAAGCATATGCAGCAAATATATACAATCCACAAGCCAACTATGATATGTCATCGAACAAGTACAATCCTAATTGGAGATGGGGGAATTCATCTGCACAACAACAACCTAGGAAACAACAACAAAATATTCCTTTACAACAAAACAATGCACCTTCATTAGATGACCTCGTTAAGTAGATGGCCGTCCAGAATCTCCAATTTCAACAAAGAACATATTTCACCATTTAAAATTTGGAAACAAAGATTGGTCAGCGAGCCATTTCAATTAATCAATTGCAGACTCAGGGGTCAAACCAATTGCATGCACAATCAGTAGTAAATCCAAATGCTCCCAATGTCAGTGCAATTACATTGAGGTTTGGGAAAGCTATTGAAATACCAAAGGTACCGGAAATTGCAGTGGACAATAACAAGGTTGTCGAGGACACTTTGATACCTGAAACTGTTGATGTTGAGCAAAATATACCACTTCATTTTCCTCAAAGGGCAGTGAAGACTAAGAAAATAGACGAGACAGATAGGGAAAACGGGATCCTGGATACATTTAGGAAGGTGGAAGTTAACATTCCCCTCCTTGAAGCAATTAAACAGATTCTAAAGGATTTCAAGATATGCAAAATTTCTAAAGGATTTGTGCACACACAAGAGAAGGTTAAAAGGTAATGAAAGAGTAAACACGAGGAGAAATGTTTCAGCCCATGCTTTAAAAATGCAAAGATCCATGAACTTTTTCCATTCCATGTACCATAGGCAATAGCCAATTTGAAAATGCTATGTTAGATTTAGGAGCTTCCATTAATGTTATGCATACATCTATTGGTGTTACCATTCAATTGGCGAACATGAGCAATGCTCATCCTGCTGGACTTGTGGAGGATGTACTTGTTTGAGTTAATGAATTGAGCAGATTTTTACATTCTGGACATGGAGGGAGATAATAAGTCCAACAGGGCGCCTATCATCTTAGGCAGACCATTCTTGAAAACTGTTAAAACAAAAATTGATGTGCATGCTGAAACTCTATCCATGGAATTTGGTGATAACATTATAAAATTTAATATTTTTGATGCTATAAAACACCCGATGGAAGAGCATTCTATTTTTCAAATTGAATTGTTTGCTGATTTGGTTGATGACACTTACCCCGATATGTTTGCTACTGATTTTCCTTCATTGTCTGGTTTTGATGATACTTATACTTGTGAATTCTGTACAAATACTTAATTGTACTCTGTGTGTGCTGAGATCGAAGCTGTCTTGCAGGTTGATCATTGTGTTGATATTGATATTTGTACTAACATAATTGATTTTGCAGACTTAGCTTCGGCCACTAGTGTTATACATTCCATTGAACAACCACCGACTATAGAGCTTAAACCACTTCCTGAAAATTTGAAATATGCATATTTAGAAGGAAGTGGCAAGTTATCTGTGATAATTTCAGCCAAACATGAAGAGGAACATGAAGAGAAGCTGTTGCAGTTTTGAGAAAACACAGGAAGGCAATCAGATGGACCTTGGCTGATATTCCTGGTATTAGCCCATCCATGTGTATGCATAGGATACTACTGGAGGATGAGGTAAAATCAGTCAGGCAGTCCTAAAGGCGACTTAACCTATTAATTCTGGATGTTGTAAAAAAGGAAGCGACAAAGCTCTTGCAAGAAGACATTATATACCCCAATGGGTGAGTCCGGTGCAGGTAGTCCTTGAGAAAATTGGACTCACAGTGGTTAAAAATGAAAATAATGAACTTATCCCCTACACGAGTGCAAAACAGCTGGAGGGTATGCATTGATTATAGGAGACTCAACCAGACAATTCGAAAAGATCCTTTTCCTTTACCATTCATTGATCAGATGCTTGAACGGTTGGCTAGTAAGTCACATTATTGTTTTCTTGATGATTTTCTGGTTATTTTTAGATCCATATTGCACCAGAGGACCAAGAAAAGACCACATTCACTTGCTCTTTCGACACATTTGCCTATAGAAGGATGTCCTTTGGCCTATGCAATGCTCTTGACACTTTTCAACGTTGCATGATTAGTATTTTCTCTGACTTGATAGAATATTGTATTGAAGTTTTCATGGATGATTTTATTGTGTATGGTTCCTCATTTGATGCATGCTTGAACAATTTAGATAGAGTTTTGCATAGATGTATTGAAACTAACCTTGTGCTGAATTATGAAAAATGCCATTTTATGGTTGAACAAGGCATAGTTTTGGGACATGTGATCTCTAAAAATGGGATAGAATTGGATCCTACCAAAATTAATGTGATTTCTAATTTGTCTTACTCATCTTGCATCCGTGAGATTCATTCTTTTCTTGGCCATGCAGGTTTTTACAAGCACTTTATCAAGGATTTTAGCAAGATAACTCTTCTGTTGTCAATTTTTCTGCAAAAAGATGTTAGTTTCACCTTCGATTACAAATGCAAGAAGGCGTTTGATTTCTTAAAGGAAACACTGACCTCTACTCCCATAAATCAGCCACCATTTGGACCCTCCCTTTTAAAATTACGTGTGATGCATTTAACTATGCAGTCCGAGCAGTCCTTGCATAAAGATTCATCCAAAAGACAAATACACAAACTTAAAAGTTATGTCAAATACTATGTGCAGGATGATCCATATATGTGGAAATTCTGTAATAACCAGGTGATTAGGCGATGTGTTTCCCACCATGAGGCTCAATCCATTCTTCATTTTTGTCATGTCTTTCAAACTGGAGGACATTTTGGTCCTCAACTAACAACAAGAAAAGTCTTAGACTCGGGTTTCTTTTGGTCCACTTTGTTTAAAGAGGCTTTTGAGTCTTACAAAACTTGTGACCAATGCCAAATAGCAGGAACAACAATCACCCGTAGGAGTGAGATGCCTCAACAATCTATGCTTTTATGTGAAGTATTTGATGTGTGGGGCATTGACTTTATTGGCCCTTTTCTTATATCTTTTGGTTTTGTCTATATTTTACTAGCTGTTGATTATGTTTTGAAGTGAGTGGAAGCAATACCCACTAGGACTAATGATTCTAAAGTTGTTGGAGGTTTTATCAGATCAAATATTTTTTGCAAGTTTGGAATACCTTGGACCATCATAGGTGATCAAGGCACTCATTTTTGCAATAGCACCATGGACGCTTTGCTTCGAAAGTATGAGGTTGTGCACATAGTTTCTACACCTTATCATTCCCAGACTAATGGGAAAGCTGAAATCTCAAACATAGAAATTAAACAGATCTTAGAAAAGATGGTGTAGCCAAATAGAAAAGATTGGAGCCACCGACTTGAACAGCATGCAAAACACCAATGGTGATGTCCCCTTATCGACTTGTGTTTGGTAAGGCATGCCACCTCCTAGTGGAAATAGAGCATCGTGCTTATTGGGCGGCCAAGAGTTGTAACCTTGAGATGGAGAAAATAGGTTTCGAGAGAAAGCTTCAATTGCAACAACTTGAAGAGCTTAGATTTGAAGCTTATGAGAACTCTCAGATCTATAAGGAGAAAACTAATGGTTTCTAGGAAGGAATTTTCCATTGGCCAAAAAGTTTTAATGTTCAACCCCCCCTGAAAATTATGGTTGGGAAACTTCGATCGAAGTGGATTGACCCTTTTGTTGTTACTAACATTTTTCCTCATGGTACAGTGGAAATAAAAAGTGAAAATACCGAGAAAGTGTTCAAAGTAAATGGATAACTCTTCAAACTATTCCATGAGAGCTCTGTGCTTGAAGATGCTACCATAGAAGAACTCTCCTTGGAAAAGCCCACCTATATTGAAGCTTGAACAGGGAGCTCCCTTTCCTTACTCTTATTTTATATTTGTTACTTTTATTGAGGACAATGTATAATTTAAGTGTGGGGTATTATTTATGATTTTATTTGTTATATTTCAAATTTTATTTTTTAGGATTTTATTTTTTTTAGGATTTTATTTTTTTAGGATTTTATTTGTTATATTTCAAAAAAAAAAAAAAAAATGGACATTGCACTGCATGCTTTTTCATCAGATTTTATGGTGGTAAATGTTGAGAGTTTGTTTGGACTGGTATGATTGGATAGTATCTTTGCATTTTTGGTAAAATAAATTGGATTAAAATGCTAAATTGTGTATCATTTGTGATAAATCATTAACCTTTGTGAGATTTTTGAGCCTTATTATAAATGGAATATATTTTTCCATCTTTTTTCTTGTGCGTTATCTCACTCATGATTGCTAGTTACTCCAGAACATGACTTGACTCTTGTTCGCTTGCATATATTGAAATGATTTAGGCATTTGTTTCTTGATTAAACTACTAGCCAAATAAGCATACCCTATAATTATCCATTTGTTTAAACTCCTTTGAGCCTAATTATCCCATTCTTTGTTATATAGCACATTACAAGCCTAAAAGTGAAAAACAATGAATTGACCCAATCTAAGGGGAAAAAAAAGTCTTTCCTTAAATAAGTGTAGGGGTACTCAACTTGTTTTTTAAATTTGAGGGATAAAAAAAAAAGAAGAAGAGAAACAAACACACAAAAAAAGAGAAAAAAAGAAGAAAAAAAATGAGGAATAAAATGAAGAAAAATGGTTGTGTTGTGAACAAAGAAAGTCTGAAAATAAATGTCAATGATATTTTGTTGAGTTACTTCTTAATGTTGTTTTTCTCTCTTAATCATTACTCCTTTGTCCTCTTTGATTTTCAGTCCTAGTCTCCTTAAGATTATTTCACCCTTACCTTGACCAAGTATGCGACAACAGATCAACAAAATGAGTTTTTCACCCTTTGATTCAAATGATTTTTTTAGGTTTTTGATTTAACAAATGAACAAAACGATTAATCCACTTATTCGAGTTTCAGACCTATCACAAATTTTATTAATGAGTTTAATTTCTAATTCGTGATTCGATTCTTATTTGACTATAGAATTGATCAAACAAGCATAATCATTCCTATGTGAAATTGATTTCTTTGATTGTATTAAGCATCACAATCATCAAAATGTTACAATTAAGAATCAAACATTGCAAAATTATAATTCAATTAAATTAGAAATCGAAACCAAATTCTGTCAAATAAATTTAATCGATCCTATTGAAATTCAATTTAAGCAATCAAAATATCAATATAATCAAATAAACAAGAATATAATCATAAATCGAAATTGACAGTGTAACCTGAATCTCAAGGTGTTGATGAAACTCTGAACTCGTGGATTAATCTTATAAAATTAGTCTTCCATGAAATTAAAATAAAAGCTATTTATTTCTTATAGCAATCTAAATCCTAATATTTTCCTCCAGTAGAAAAGAAACAAAACTGCCAATATATAGTACTCGATATTGGGCTTTAGGGATTAGGTTTTAAAAAACAAGTGACCCGTTATTGCAAATTATTACAAAAGTCCAGATTATGAAATATGCAATTTAGGCCTAGTAAAGTTTGGTATTGGGATTTTATTCCAAAACAAAAGTTGTAGCTCTGATTTTTAGCTTTTCAATGTCTGCTCGTATGCGCCAATCCGATATCCAGAACTCAAATTATAGCCTATAGAGCGAAAAAGAGTCAAAATACAAATAATAAAATTAAAATGCAAATAATAAAATTATAATTCAAGTTCGACCCAAAGTTCAGAAACAAGCTAAAAATATTAATCAAAGGTATAAAGAACTTTTAAAATACCAAACTAAAAAGCTTGAAACATGTGCCCAAATGCTATGATAACCCGAAAAGTAACCCGAACCCAATCCATTTTCTACCTTGTCCTTATTTTTTTGTCTTTATTTTTTTGGGACCAGGTCAAACTCGTCCCATTACTTACGGGACAAGAAGGGTTTGTGGGACGGACCAGGTCTTGTACGACTCCTACGCTTTATTGGGGATTGTAGTCTATATATAGGGTGACAACCAATTAAAGTTCCTATTATTCCCTAATGTGCCATCTAACATCCACTCATAATTTCAGTCCATTTCCATTAATTAATGGAATTAATTAACTAATTATAAATCTAATTAACCTTATTCTTAATAGTGTACAAATGACAGGTTAGGTCTGATTTGGTATGTCCCTTACCCGATCCCTATATTTGATAGGGTCAATTTTTAGACCCTAACCCATTCTTTAACTCGATCAAACCTGATTATTTGCGGGTTCAATAAAGACAGGACGGAATAAGACGAGACTGGGTTGGTCCCAAGATGAGTCGCAAACTAGTAATTCTTGAATTTTTTTTAGATAAAAAAAATAACAACAACAATAATTTAAAAGATGTAATAGGTTATAGAGTATGGTAATACATATATAATTAGAATAAGGTAAAATAATAAATAAATAAATAAAATAATCTCTTGTCACTAATCAATTAAGGCACCTATTGATAAATAGCTAGGATAATTCTAATAAAAAATATATGCTCTCATAATATTATTGGAATATAACATAATAAATTATAAAAATTCCAAAATAACTGACATGTGAAATTTAGAAGACACATTCATATTTACTTTTATCTAAAATGGTTTTAATCCTTATAAAATTGGACATATAATATCTATGATCATTGCCATCATATGTTACAACATTAAGGTAACTTAAAAGAAAATAAAAAAAACAAAGACAGAGAAAAATATGAAATTTAATTGAGTATGATTTTTTTTTTTTTTAATAACTTGAGGTGAATATATCTATTCAAAATCAATAGTAGATTTTTATCAATACTCCTAAATAGTATGTCAAATGTTATATAAATTTATTTTATCAATCTCTTTTTCTTTTCATACAAATAATCAATTGTATCTAATTAACTTCATATATTCAGGTGTGCGAACTTCAAGTCCAACAACCTTTTGCTTTGCAAAACGAGTTGCTTATATTGATTTTCCAACCATTTATGTTTATAACTTGTAATGGACTTTAGTTCATGATCCTTATTATCATTTGTAACATATAGCACTATATTATATGTAAAAATATTGTCAATGTTGACTTTATTTCAATTTCATCGCATTTCATTCATGACATAATTTATTGATATTTCTTTTTTTTTTCTTCATATATTTTACGTACTTGATTTGTTCTTCTCGAACTAAAAAATAAATTATGTCAAAGTACTCTTTCATATCCTCACTTGGGTCATCTTTCTTTTTAGTTTATTTAATTGTTCAAGGATATTTCACCTTGGAGTTGATTGGCCTACCACATTTTAGACAATTGAGACTCATTTGCAATATTAGATCATCCAACATGGACATTCATTTTTATTGGATATTAATAGTCGATAATTGGTTTCCAAAAAATTACAAATGAGTTATCTTTTGAACTTTTGATTGGATATTAACTTTTGCATTAATTAAAATTATAAAGGCTTAGTTGTAGTTTTAGTCCCTTTATTTTTAGTAGTTTTGGTCCCCCTATTTTAAAAGTCGATAATTTTGGTATCTCCCTCTGATCTTTCCATGAACGGGGCCTACCACAAGATTATTTTTTTTGGTGGGACAATAGGTTTGAAAAGAAAAATTGCCTCTCTTTTCTTTAATCTCGGGCGAAATACGGTCAGGAGGGGCCAATTCAAAGCCCTCTGATAAAATAAGAACAACCCCCACATTCAAAGCCCTTTTTTTACCATTAGCAAGAACTTGTTTCACTTCCATATCATAAGGAATTCGAACAACAGTTTCAAATACTGTATCGGGAAGTACAGTTTGTGGAACCTCAATATCTACGAGCTTATTAGCTAAATGACAATTAGCACATACAATCCGACCAATAGCTTCTCGCGGATTTTCATAACTTTATTTCGTATCCACCTTTTTCTTTTCGTATGATTTTGTTTACTATTCCAGTTGCTGTAGCATTATAAACATTATTATTACTCTTACTCCCGTCGGGATAAATCTGACCCCTTCCTCTGTTACCGCCTACGTATATAGGATATTTTAAGAAGTGAACATCTCTCTTAGTAGAGGGATCTGGAGAAAGAATAGGAAAGGTAATTTCACTATATTTCTTTCCAGGAACGGGGCCTACCACAATAATATTTTTTTTTGTGGGACGATAGGTTTGAAAAGACAAATTACCTATCTTTTCTTTAATCTCGGGCGAAATACGATCAGGAGGGGCCAATTCAAAGCCCTCTGGTAAAATAAGAACAGCCCCCACATTCAAAGCCCCCTTTTTACCATTAGCAAGAACTTGTTTCACTTGCATATCATAAGGAATTCGAACAACAGCTTCAAATACCGTATCGGGAAGTACAGTTTGTGGAACCTCAATATCTACGGGCTTATTAGCTAAATGACAATTAGCACATACAATCCGGCCGGTAGCTTCTCGCGGATTTTCATAACCTTGCTGGGCAAAAATGGGATATGCATATGAAATGGGTGCTCCAGTTATTATATATATCATGAGCAATACGGAAATGGATCGAGTAATCTCTTCCTTTATCCAAGAAAAAGCCTTTCTAGTTTGCATGGTCCAATCATTGATCCTGAAAATTTCTACAATAAGATTAGGTAGGTTACTGACATGGTTCTCTATCCATTATTCTGCTATTTACTATAATTCTTTTCCTAGAATATAGGAAGAATACGAGTAGAACGAAAAAGAAAAAGTCAATTTTGGAATGTTTAACTTTTATATAAAAAAAAGTAACTTTATAATTGGATCAGTGAATCATTTTTTCAGTCATTCATGGAATGATAAATCACTACAAGCGACAGAGATACGCGATTTAAATAACAGAAAATCCAGTATTTTAAAAATGTATCTAAAATGATTGGAAAAGTAGAAAGTAGAAAGAATAAATCCAAAATCTTTATAGACTGACCAAATCATTAGTTCCCAACCATGGGTCGAGTGGAATCCTATTCATAAATCTGTTTATAAAAGAATAGAAAAAGCTTTTATTGTGTCACTTAAGTTATATAGAAATTCTTGAGCCCAAGAGTTAAGAATTATGATTTCTTGATTACCCCTAATAGAATAACCACTTAGAATAAGAAAACAAATTAAATTTGTAAAAAATAAAAAATTGTATGGATACGATATTGGTTGTGCGTCTTGATCAATTGGATGATTTCTATGTAGATTTCGATACGAAGGTTTTGTAAAGGTGTTTTCAGGTATTCCTTTAGCATTTCATCCAAGAGGAAGAGTTCCTCGAACTCTATGAATTTCTTTAAAATACTTTTTTCTTGAATGATATTTATGAAAATTTCGGATTTGTTTCGTATTCCACCAATTAGTAATCCAATATTTAAAACTATTCTTAAATATAAAAGAGATGCACCGGGGAAAAAAGACTATAGATGTAAGACATAGAAGGGGAATGAATGCTTTCTTTTTTGCTATTTTTCATCTTTAATGAACTCAGTTTCATCTCATTTATCATCTATATATAATAATAATATTTCTATCAAGCATAAGTTCTATTATAAGTAACAGAGCTTAGCTATATATCAATTTCTAATTTACTCATATAAATTGATAATTTATTCTCACATTTTTTTTATTTGTAATTCGGAAGTTTGTTTTTTACTTTCATTCGGAAAAAAAAATACAGAAATAAAATAATAAAAGAAAATAATCCAACGCCAATTTGAATGAAGAAGAAAAAAACTGTTTCAAAAGTAAAAAATTCAAAAAATAAATGTTTTCTTAAATAAAGCATTTATTTTTTGAAATTTTTTGATACAACTATTTTCATTGGTAGACTTAAGAATATGGAACTATTTTCATTGGTACACTCAAGAATCTGGATAAGTCCTAAGCTTTTTGTATAATGTTGCGTGGAGTCCTATCATAATAATCATCAACAGGAGTCAAGGGAATGGTCCCTTGTTCTCTGATTTGCATATAGAAGACACCACTACTAGGTTATGGGTTAGGGTTAGCTTGTAGTATGAGGGACTGAATATCTTCCATATGAACTCGGAGAAAAATACGATGATATGTTCCAGAAAATCCATAATGAAAAAAAACACCATTCTATTTTTTTTATCAAAAAAATTATAACCACTATCCACATTCCAAAAAATGAGAAGCCACCAATGAAAACTTAGAAAGAGACCAACGATTCCATAGAAAGTCGGTGTGACCCCTTGTGGCAAAAAAGGACTGAAGTGTTATTGGATTGAAGATTCTTTTAGCTTTTCAATACATACTTACATAATTTTTAAAACTATTTTTGGCATCATAATAAATCTAGAATGACCCAACTGGTATTGCCAACGACAAACTTTAATATGATATTAAACTTCTAATTTACATTAATACACATATTTCAATTATTGTAATCTATATGAGCCAATAGTGAACAATCATAATTTGTAAAATATTTGTATTCAAATAATACTATATAACATATATTTTAAAGACTTTATTTATATTTTTCATTATCATATACATATATCAAATACAATATTTTACATATAAATAAATAACAGTATACACATTTTCTTCAACAAATAAATTTATATTATTTAAATAATTCAAAACTAAATCAAATAAGAGAAATTAATTATTACGTATTTATATAAATTGCACAAAAAAAAATACTTATATAAGTTTTAAGAAAATAATTTATTAAATCAAATCACTTGTAAAAGTTATCTCCAAAATATAAACATGTCTAAAATAAACAATTGAAAATAAATGAATGTTCATCGTAAGGAACAATTTCTATCTCACAAAATTTCTATTAGCATATTACAATTGTTCATGCGGTCCTTTAACTTAATTTCAAATGACACTTCGGTCATTTATATTTTTTTCTTTCCGATTTGGTCCTTTATTTAATTTTAAGTAAACAATTTGATTTTTTAAGTAAACAATGTTATCCTTTTTTTACAAAAGGTAATCAAAATTTTCAAACAAAACTCATAAAACCAATTATCATCTTCAATATAATGTAAATTTCATCAAATTTATAACTCATATCTTCAAATAAACTCATATTTTCATTCTTTATATTTTTGAAATTTTTTAATAAAATTAAATAAATGATCAAATCGGGAAAAAAAAGATAAAACACCGAAGTATTATATGAAATTAAGTTACGGGACTGCAAAAACAGTTGTGCATAAATAATACTATAACTAGTATGAACGTTTTAACAGTTCATTGTACTATCGCTACATGTCAAGATCACCAACAACTTTGATACTAACTTAGTATGCTAGAAAACACAAGAAAAATGGAGGGAGTTGAATTGTGTTTACCATTTCTTAAAACTATTTGTGTTGCCAATCAAAAAGATATGTTTCTTTATCAAATCAATCAACTTATGATTATAAATCAGTTTAAGTAAAATAAAGTTGAATTATAAAGAACTTGGATTAAATAATAGAGTAGAGATAGAGAGGAGACACATGTATTTTTATACTAGTTTACAATAAATTGTTATTAGATCTAGTCCTCGGCTTATAGAGATATTTTGACTTATTACATTCAAGGACTCAATCCACTATTAAAAAATGGCATACAAGTAGTTTTCACTCTTCCTCTTCTAGCTTTGAGTATTCTTCTTTTGCCTCTTCAAGCTATCACCACTAAAAAAATTTCTAGTCTTCTCAACATTCTGGTAAATTGTCGTTTGAGGTCTACAAATAGTCTTACACCTCTTTAGGTGTCTCTTATGGATGAAAGAGTTGTTGTCACTATCAGAGCGAGTTACATCAATTGCAGTTTTAATCTCAATTGACACAAAATTTGTCTTTAGGATTCTAATTCTCATTGAGAGAATATTACATTTCAAATCCTAAATCAATTCAAGTGTATCAAAACAACTTGACTGATTTACATTAATTTTTAATAACTCTTTATTGAGAGAATTTTCATTCATTCTTTTCTTTTGATATATTCTGTTTTTTTTTTTAATAAAAAATCTTAGAACATTGTCTTTTTCTTTATTGTAAATCACACCTACTTTTGTAAAAGTTTTGATATAAATGCTGAAGAAAATATCAGTTAGGAATAGTGTCGTTGGTGATCTTGACATGCAGCGATAGTACAATAAGTCGTTAAAAGATTTGTACTAATCATAGTACTATTGAAGGTTGTTTTTGTACTACATGAACAAGTGTATTGTGCTAATGAAAGAATATACATCGCTATTTATGTTCTCGTGCCACGTTATCAGAGGAACAAAATTCTTCTTCTCATATTAACCTTGTTCTTAATATGACCATTATTTATTAAGAGACTTATTAACAAATAGTTGATATAATTATAATAGAAAATATATGCCCACATAATATTTTTGGAATATATTATAATAAAATATAAATATTTCAACAATTTATCACTTTGACAATATATCATAATAATTGTACCAAAAGTTTTTTAGGCGCGCATCTGAATGCTATTTATTTTTAGATTTCCACTTTGCAACCTGGTCCATCTCATACATCAATAATGGGACCACTGAGGCTGTCGTTACTAACATGTAATGTGATTAAACCTCGACGACCACCACATCAATGTCTATTTTCAACTAATCCAAGTGAAATCTTAGTGAGATCAAACTAAATTTCCTTAGGTTCAACTTTAATATTCACACATACGATTCATAAACGATTATGATATTGGTAACCTCATAAACTTTACATCTACAAGAAAACATAACATAAAGTCTAGATCGATTTCAAAATCAAAGTATAGAACATAAAAGAGAAGAGACTCCCACTAATTTAAGGCATCCCTAAGAGTTTTCATCGCTAAACTTCCGTTAAAGATATCTCAATTTTGCACAACAAACATATATCACTGTTGACTAAATGAAGTTAGTCCGACACATTATAATAAGAATATAAACTTATTCATAGTGACCTTATAATACCCACAATCGTCAACAATAGTAATATCAAAACTAAATAAGATAATTATTTTATGAGACTATGTGATATCACTAATGTGACTTTTATTAACTCAGATGAATTACATCAGTTTGTAAAGCATTTACTATGAGTTTATTAACATAAAATTTCATTTGATTTCACATTATTGTTTTGTTAATGTTGCCACTTAGAAACACCGTATTGACATCCATCTTATACAACTAAAATAATCACAATGATCAATGTGTGTCATAATTGTCCTGTTAGAGGCTTCAAGAATACCAAATAGAATTTTTGTTATAGTAAATCTTTTTGAACACGTGATGTTGTAGTACTTGAGGGTGTTGAGTTTGATCTTGATAAGTAATTTTCTTAATTTGGTTGAAAGGAAGAACAATAATATCTTCACGATGATTAAATTTGCTACATTAATAGCAATTATATGAACTGGTTTATAATCGATTCTTCCTTACTTAGTTTTGTTCTTTTGACCATATCTCTCTCATAAACTCAATGCCCTCTAAAAACTTAGATTTATTGTCTCAAATGTATTCTTTAAGTAGGGACTAAAATTTATATATTTCTCAATCTTTCCAAAAATTATAACCTATAGATTGTCAAAAGTCATAATTGAATTGACTCTAATCATATATAAATTTTTTTTAAAAATGAATCAAATAAAACTAAAAAATTATTTTGATTTGTTCGTAAAGAAATTAAAATAAAAATTATTAAAATAATGAATCAATCAAATTGTCTTTTAAATATAAGCAAGTAATGAAAATATAAAAATGTTTTAATATGTCTTTGGTCCTTAGAATTATAAACTTTTTTGATTTTCATCCTCGTATGTTTTTTATTTAATTAACATCCCTGTCAATATAGTTTCATTTTAAAATAGTACTTCGATCCAATTTCTGTTATAAAAATTGTAACACCGTTAAAACATAGTCATTTTTTAACAAAAAAAATAATAATGAAATTATAATTTTTTTAACCTAAAATTAACCACAAATAATTGAGTCTTCTTTCTTAAAAAAACGTAAATTGCACCTTATTCTTGATCGTTTCAGTCCTCTTCTTGTTGTAGAATTTCTCACGTTGTGTTGCAATTCATAAAATATAAAAATTTGTGTCGCAAATCTTAAAATAAAAATAAAAATCTTGAAAAACCGAATGAATTTGATTAAAGGTTCAACTCTGTCACATTGGCGAATTCCTTCATCACCCTTTACCATTACTTGGACTAGGACTTTCTTCTTTTTCCCTTCTCTCTCTACAACCAAATTCTACTCCCATTTTTGGACTTTTCCATATACTCCCCTAAAACTGCTTAATCTCCATGCTAAGACGAAAAACTATGATTCAAAGGCAATTCTAGAACCCACCATTGTCCAACAAGTACCACTAAACGAAAAAAAGATTATGGTAATTAATGATGAGTTTGAATACGGGGATGAATCTCAAATGGATGAAGATGTTGGTGATGATAATGAGAACTATGATGAAGAAGGAACAATTTAGGGAAGAAAACTGAAACATTTAGGACTAATTTTAGGTTAAAAAAGGTTACAATTTAATCATATTTGAGTTTTTTGGGTTAAAAAGTAGTTATATTTATCGGTGCTGCAATTTTTGTAACAAAAATTGGATGAAATAACTATTTTAAAATGAAACTATGTTTGCATGGATATTAATCAAACAAAAATACTTACGAGGATAAAACAAAAAAAAGTTATAAAGGCAAGGACCATAGACATATTTTAACCACATAAAAATACTCAAAACCTCAATTTTTACCGACTTTACCCTTTCTAAATTGATGTATCTCTTTGTTGGGGAGTTTGGAGGCGCAAGAGCAACAATGTGCCAAACGTCCAAGATCTCTAAGAGACTTTGACACCTCATCTCCACCCAAAACTTTAAGGTATTAGGTATATAGGTCACCACTCTTATATATCTAACATTTAACTCATTCTTAATAGATATGAGACTTAACTACTTACACTTGAACCCCAAAATATCTTCCTCTAGTTAGAGTCTCCCACATCGTATATACTTGTATTGTCGTTATTACCAGCAAGACCCGCCTCCTGACTTCTCTGTCAAAAAGACTTTCAAGACAAGGATCCAACACCAGGAACCTCCCACTCCCCCACCAAGTTGAACCATGACTTTGATACCACTTGTTGTGAAAATAAACAAATTGAGAAATTTAAATAACAATCTAAATATAAGAAAATAACGTGAAAACTTCAAACTGAAGAAAAAACCACGATTAGAGAATAACATTATGTGAAAATTATTACAACATATAGACTTCTCTCAAATAACTCATATCCCTAATACAACCACATTTTCCAAAGAAAATATTTGAACTACATATCACAACACTCTAACACAAGAGTATACGAGAAAAGAAAAGAATTAGATACAAGCTTAAAGTGTTTTGACTAGTGTGAATTGCAATGAAAAACTAAAGCCATATATATAGCTTTGAACTACCTATTTTTTTAATATTCCAAGAAACAACAGACTATTTCAATTTCCTCAATTTCAACCAAAACCTAACAAATTCCCACCTTGATTGAAATTGACACATCTTCAACTTTCATTGTCTATATCGACAATCGTAGTTTAAAAGAGCTATCATACTACACCATAAAAAATATACTCCACTTGAAGCTTAATCACTTCAATAATTTCTTCTCCATGCCAAAAATCACGCTGAAAATATGGTGCAACTTCTAAGTTAATTTTATCGAAAAGTTCTTCAATAACCAACATAATTTTATAGCACACCTTTCATTAATGCTACCTAATGTCCATGTGCTAACCGGCTAGCAATAATTCATCATTTTCCATGGCACCGTATAAATGCCATGAGGATACCCTTCTTATTTTTAGAAAAGATATGCACAATTAATTTACCCTTGCAAACCATGGCACCACATAAATGACATGAGGATACCCTTTCTAACCATTGCTTTGATACTACTTTTTAGAATTAACTTGATAATTACATACAAGACATGCTCAATACTTAGATTAAAGATATAATCATACTTACGAGCAGAAACAAATAAACATATGAGCATGCATATATTAGGATCTACAATATGTTTGACTTATGGAAGATGAGGTTTTAAGAATACCTTGAATCATAAAAGATCTCTCAATAGCAATCCTGAAACACAAGATGAAAAGATGAGCAAGAGACTCGCTGACTTGTGGTTCTTCCTCAACCGGTACTCTTAATGCTTCTATTTTGCAGTGTATTGCAGTGTATGCCGTACGGTATATTGGGGATCGTAGTCTATATATAGGGTGACAAACAATTAAGGTTCCTATTATTGCCAAATGGGTCATCTGACATTCACTCATATTTCCGATCCATATCGATTAATAAATTGAATTAATTAACTAATTATAAATCTAATTAACCTTATTCTTAATATGATCACTAATCAATTAAAGGACTTATTAAAATATAGCTAATATAATTCTAATAGAAAATATATGCCCATATAATATTGTTGGAATATAACATTATAAATTATAAATATTCCAACATAACTCACATGTAAAATTTAGAAGACACATTCATATTTACCTTTATTTAAAATGGTTTTAATCCTTAGAAAATTAGACATATAATAGCTATGATGATTGTCATCATGTTACAACATTAAGGTAACTTAAAAACAGAATAAGAAAAAAAGACAGAAAAGAATATGAACATAAAAGTATCACATCTTCATATACAAACATCTTCTTGATATATTGTACTTAATATATATAATTTTAATGATAAGTATGATTACTATATATGATTATACATAACATTCCAGTGCCACACCGTTATTTGTAATTGTAAAAGTCAAAACTACAAATAATAGATTTATTTTTCTAAAATATAATGAAAATTTCTATTATTTCAAATCCAAAAATTATTGGATAAAACATTCACTTTAAGGAGTATTATTTAATCTACTGTGTGTGTCAAAGATACTTCATTAAAGTTGTTATTAATTAGTTGAAAGTTTGTTAAATTTTCCTCTTTTCATGTAAACAGGTTTTCAAGTTATATAAACCCATCCATGTATGGTTTTGTTCAATATATGAAATTGATGATGTTATTCAAACTTTCTTTCTTTCAAATCACCCAAAGTAAAATGGTATCAGTCGCAAATCTTGCTTTTGCCACCGCCAAACCATAAATTTCCCAAACTTTATTTTTCATTCATCCTCTCCACCAAATCTTGTTCCATTCCTTTTCTTTCTTCTTCGTTGTATCAATCATGGCAGATGCAAATGATTCTTCCGATTCAGTGAACAATCATCAATATGTGACTTTAACACATTTGAACTCCAAAGATCCACTGTTGAATCCTCGTAGCCCTTACTACCTCCACCCCGGTGAAAACCCTGGCACCGTCCTCATCGCGCCACCGCTTAATGATACCAACTACTACAATTGGAGAAAATCAATGAAGCGTGCGCTCTTTTCAAAGAACATGATTTATTTTGTCAATGGGTCTTTGCCAACATTGCCGCCATTGGTTCTAGACTTCGAACTATAGGAAATATGCAATAACATGGTACTTTCTTGGATAACAAGAACTTTATCACCTCATTTCTTTCAAAGCACACTTTGTTTTGATAATGCTTGTGAATTATGGATGGACCTTCATGACCGATTAACCAAGGGCAACCATTTAGATTCTCAAATCTGCTTAAGGATATGCACTTGATTATGGGATGAATTAGAATTTTTGAGACCCACTTACTTTACTGATTTAAAGATGATATGGGATGAATTAGAATTTTTGAGACCCACTTCTTCTTGCTTATGCCTACATCGTTGTTCTTGTGATTTGAGTTACGCTGTTCAAACTTTCAAACATAAGGAATATGTTGTTTGTTTTCTTAAGGGACTTAACGATCCATATGGCAATGTTAGAACCCAAATCCTTATTATGGACCCTATACCTACTTTAAGTAAGGTGTATTCTTTGGTTATACAACAAGATCTCACCCTTGCTTTTACTACTCAAGATTCTACTGTTCTTGCCATCAATGCTAATGCTTATAATCAAGGTCGAGGACAAGCAAATCAAGGGCGCGACAAAGGTCGAGGAAGAAGCCAACTGCTTTGTAGTCATTGCAATACAGTAGAAAGTTGCTATTTCGAACATGGTTTTCCACCGAGTTATAAATCAAAAACTCATATCAATGATGAATCAAATAAAGAGAGCAATAAATTTTCTCAAAATGGTTCTTCTAATAATTCTACTCTTCTCACTCGAGAGGATTATGAATATTTGTCAATCATCTTCAATCATCTAAGGGTGAGGCTTCCAAATCCAACAATAATCAAAAGATTGATGTTGATTCCTCTCATCTAGTTTCAAGTATTTCCAATCAAGGTAAATTTGCCTCAATTTTTTCTTATTGGATACTAGATTCCAGTGCTTCAGACATTGTGTGCCCTTGCATTAAACACTTTTCAGAAATTTTCAAAATTACACCCGTTTCTATTTCTCTCCCTAATGGAACTGTTTTGAATGCATATTTTTCTGGCACCATATATTTTACACTTACCTTGTATCTGAAAGATGTTTTCTTTATTCTACAATTTCAATTTATTTTAATTTCTATTTCAAAGTTGACTAAATAACTTAATTGTCAATTAGTTTTCACACCAAATTCTAGTGGCATTTAGGACATTCAAACCAAGAAAATGATTGAGCATGTGGAGCTTCTGAATAACGTCTACATCCTCAATCATCCTTCTATTCATTACATTTGTAAAAAGACCAAAGATTTTATTGTTCATACACACCATGTTGCTAATTTGACAGTATTTCTTGTAATTCCTTTGATACTTGGCACTTTAGGTTAGGCCACACATCCAAATTTGTTACTAAAATCATGAGTAAACATTTCCCATATATCAATGTTAATTAAAGTTTAGTTTGTGATTCATGTCATTTAGCAAAACAATCTAAATTGCCTATTCCTATCAGCTATAGTGTTTCTTTGCATGCTTTTGATCTTGTTCACATGGATATTTGTGGTCCTATTAGTACTTGTTCTTTGGATGGTTTTAAATATTTTTTGACCATTATTGATGACTATTCTAGGCATACTTGGGTTTACTTAATGACGTCTAAATATGAAACTAGAACTTATATTAAAATATTTGTTGCTTATGTTACTACTCAATTCTCATCTTAAATCAAAGTTATTAGAAGTGATAATGGGTTAAATTTTAACATGCAATCCTTTTATGATTCTTTAGGAATTATCCATCAATCATCTTGCATTGAAACCCTTGAGCAAAATTCTATCGTTGAAATGAAACATAGAAATTTGCTCCATGTTACTAGATCTCTTTTGTTTCACTCTAATCTACCTACATGTTTTTGGTCACATGATTTACAACATGTTGATTATTTGATTAATAGGCTTTGCACCACTGTTCTTCAAAATTTGACACCCTTTGAGGTATTGTTTAAAGATCCTCCCACTTTTAATAATTTACGTGTGTTTGAATGTTTATCTTTTGCCTCTACATTCAAGCAAGGACCAAACTTGATCCTAGAGCATGAAAATGTATTTTTCTTGGTTACAAACATGACACTAAAGGTATTTTATTGTTTGATCTCCATTCTAAAAACACATGTTTCTAGGAATGCCAGTTTCTATGAAAAGGATTTTCCTTATATTAAAGATAATTCTACTTCTCTTACTGTAGCTTCTAATGTTCATTATAATGATAACACTGATTTTATTTTTGATGATGTCATTAATATACCTCTTCATACTAATATTCTTACTAATGTTTCCAATCCTCAATAATCCTCTTCTAATAATTCTGATTTTGATGATGATAGTTTTCATTCTACTTCATTTTGTTTTCATTAAATATGTTAGAAGATCAACAAGACCAAGACAAGCTCTTGCTTACCTACAAGACTTTCAGTGGAACAATATTCTAACTAATAAAAATATTTCTAATATTCCCAAGTACCCTATTTCTAATGTTTTATCATATGCACCATAGTCCTATGCACACTTCCATTTTGTTTCGGCTATCACTATTAACCATGAGCCTAACACATATAAGCAAATCGTTATGCATCCAATTTGGGTTAAGGCAATCGATGATGAGCTGACTGCACTGAAACATAATTCTATATGGATCCTTACCGATCTACCACTAGGTAAGTGACCCATTGGATGCAAATGGGTCTACAAAATAAAATGCAACTCCAATGGTTCTATAGAAAGGTATAAAGCAAGGTTAGCAACTAAAGGTTTTACTCAAGTTGAAGGTATATATTATTTTGACAGTTATTCTCATGTAGCCAAACTAACAACTGTAAGACTTTTAATTGCCTTAGCTTCTTCTCAAAACTAGTTTTTACATCAATTGGATGTTCATAACGCTTTTTTACATGGGGATTTGAAAGAAGATGTTTATATGCAACTCCCTATGGAATTACAACTGACAATCCTAATCTTGTGTGCAAACTCTTAAAATCTATATATGGTTTGAAACAATCTATTAGACAATGGTTTGCAAAATTGTCTAATGTTTTAATTTCTAAAGGATATAGATCATCTTCTTCTGATAACTATGTGTTTACAAAGAAATTTTATGATTCCTTTATTGCCATCTTGATTTATGTGGATGATGTTATTATTGCAGACAATAATATCCAGGAAAGCACATCCATCAAAAGAATTCTCATCATAAATTTTAAGATCAAAGACCTTGGTACTTTGAAGTATTTTTTGGGACTTAAAGTAGCTCTCTCTAGCCGCGGTATTCACATCAGCAAATGCAAATATACACTTGACTTACTTTCTGATACAACTCTTCTTGCAGCAAAACCAACCTTCACTCTTATGCCTAAAGGAACAAAACTTCTCAAAGATTCTGGAACTTTACTTGTTGACCCAGTTGTGTATAGAAGGCTGGTGGAAAAATTAATTTACTTAACCAATACCAGAACAAATATTTCATATTCAGCGCAACCACTCAACCAACACATGAGCTCTCCCACCAATATTCATTATAATACCGCCATCCATGTTCTCACGCATCTCAAAAACCTCTCTAGCACATGGCATTTTATTTCCCTTAGATTCAACCTTACAACTTAAGTCCTTTTGTGAATCGAACTGGGCAGGATGCCCTGACACAAGGAGGTCAGTTAATGAATTTTGTGTTTTCCTAGGGAACTCATTGGTCTATTGGAAATCGAAGAAACAATCAACCATCTCTCGATTTTCATTTGAAGTAGAATGTCCGGAAATGGCTTCGGCTGTATGTGAAATTCAATGGCTTGCGTATCTTTTTCAAGACCTCCAAACAAATTTTATTTCCCCTGCCTTGCTATATTGTGACAGCTAGTTTGCAAGACACATTGCAACAAATTCTTCATTTCATGAGTGCACCAACACATATTGATCTTGATTGCCACATCGTGCACGCGAAACTCCAACAAAAATTGATTCATTTGCTGCTTGTTTCTTCTGTCCAACAACTCACAGATGTCTTCACCAAGCCATTGGATCCAACACATTTTTACAATCTTATTTCCGAGCAGGGTTTACTTAGCATATGTGATCCAACTTGTGGGGGATATCAAATATACTTCAGTAAGGTTGTTATTAGTTAGTTGAAATTTTATAGCATCAACAGGTTTCCAAGTTATATAAACCCATCCATGTATTATATTGTTGAATATATGAAATTGATGGTGTTATTCAAAGTTTATTTCTTCAAAATCAGCCAAGGTAAAAGTGTGACCTTTTACATTTTGAAATATAATAGTTTTTATCTTCAATCACAGTAATGCCCAAATTTTCAAAGTATTCTTGAAATTATATTTTCAATTTTGCTACTTTAAGTTACTTTTATTAGAGTTGTTATGTTCTTAGCATTGGTCATCCATTGGTAGGTAGAGTTGGTAAGCTCAGATAAGGCGAGAGAGAAGCTAGATAGGGGTTCCTGTTGCTTAGCAGTGGTCTCAATACGTAAACAAAAATATCTAAGGTAATGTGACTCAATTACTTAGAACACTCAGCGAGCTATAATCCAGAAGAGGAAATAGAACTTTCGCCTCTACTTATTCCTCGTCAGCCTCAACTTCTGCAAATAGGATAGACCAAGATAATTATCAAAATAAAGAATTAGAAATAGCATGAATTGAAAATCATTTACAAAATTGGTCATTACCTGATATTAAATATAAAAGAATATTTAAGTCAAGTACTTTTAATTTTAGATACTCATACTATAGAATCTTTTAGATCTATAGAAAATGATTATGAAACAATTAGAACCTAAAAGGATATAAATATATACATGTAGGATTAATAAAGTAACGGTTAAACGTTTACATGAACTAGGACTAAATACTCCTATACTATTAATCTTAAGAGATAGGAGAATTAAGGCTTGTTTGAATTAGTTTCCAAAAACTATTTTTTAGTTTTTGAAAATTGAAAAACAAAAAATTTAATTAGTTGAATATATGGTTTTGAAAAATTATTTTTAAAAACTATTTTCTATTTTACTATTTTTAAAATAAAAAAACCAATACAACTTTTACATATTTTACTTTTTACTATTCACTCTTTTTAGAATTTAAAAAGATACAGAGAACTTGTTTTCATTAATGGCAAAATGAAAATAGTAAGCAACTTTGAATTTTTTTTATAATGTAGTAAATATAAGTGGCGTGGATATATGTGTGGTGACCGTAAGAAAACAATTGTCCCTAGGTTGTTAATTTGTTATGTAGTTTTTTTATTACTAATACCACAACATATAGTTAAGTAATTGGTTGAAGTTTTTTAAAAAAAAACATTATTTTTTATTTGAATTTTCTTGCTTAATAATAAGGTTGAATTGAAATATTAAATTCTAATTTAATTGAAAAATGTTAATATTATTAAGTTAAATATTTTGTTTTGAATTTTAATTTAGTATGAATTTTATGGTAATATATATCATCTCTAAATTAAAAAAAAAATTATGAAACGAATCAATTTATTTTAGATTTTAGAAAAAATTAAATTTGAACCAATAAAAAATAGTTAGTGTTGTTTGGATTGATTTTAGCAATATTTTCTTATAAAATTCAAACCAATTAAAAATAGTTTAATTTTTTTTTTAAATTGGAAAAAGATAAATTATTATTGACAAAATGATATTAATATCTATTTTATACATTTGTTTTATATGAAATTTTAACTTTGTCTCTTGAGATTATAATGGCAAGTTCTTATCACAAAAACTAACACCTTAAAGACAAGAACAAATTAGTTTGGTTCAATCAAATTTAAAAATTTAAATATTTAAGAGTTTTAAAAAGATAAAATTTTCTTCGAATACCATAGAATTTTTATACAATTAAAACAAATATAAGTTATACAAAATAGTAATATATAATGATAAAAAAAATATATAAGTACAACATGATTATGTTACTACACATTCAAAATTATCTAAAATATAATAATTATTATAGTTTGATAATGGAATTACATTTAAAAAAACTAAAATATATCAAAAAGATTTTACGGTTTCATCTATTGAGATAAATTTTTTAAATTTACTATGTCACAAATAAATTAAATAATCTTTATTTTTCTATTAAATAATTGAAATTTGTTGATAATAATGAACATATTTTTAATATTATAAAAAAAAATTATTGATGACTTTGCAAAAATAAAATATAAAAGAATAATATTCAAACAATTAATACAACACAGTTTTTTTGTTTCGAAAAAGAGATCCAAAATTCCAATGAGTTGAATTTTACTTTATATATTTTAAGATACTAGGGATATAAAGTAATAAAAAGAGAAATGTGATAGATTAATGATGTGATAGAAAGAGAGATAAAGATAAAATAAAGTATTGAAAGGAGATAGGAAATAAATGGTGTCCATATATCATGGTTGTTTTTTATAGTAAAGTAATTTTAATTTTGATATGTGTTAGAGGTGTTTTATTATAAATATTAAATTATTTAGATTTTATAAGCTTTAAAGTTGTTTATTTAAAAAAAAATTGAAAATCATATTTTGAAAACATTTTACCAAGAAAGTTTTTTTTTATTTTTTCATTTTCGAAAGAATTTTTAAAAATAGATGTACCAAACATATTTTATTTTGTTATATTCTCAAAAATAATTTTTTAAGATTAATTTTAAAAGTATTTTTTAAAACTAGAAAATCAAAACTCAACCAAACATGCCCTTAGTCGTGTCATGAATCTATGCTAACTATATTAGAATCCAATCTTAATGAGGTTCGCGTGTATTTTAATTGTTATCCAAAATTTTCTATGAATTTAGAAAATAAACACATTAGTCGTGTCATGAATCTATGCTAACTATATCAGAATCCAATCTTAATGAGGTTCCCGTGTATTTTAATTGTTATCCAAAATTTTCTATGAATTTAGAAAATAAGCACATTAGTCGTGTTATGAATTTATGCTAACTATATTAGAATCCAATCTTAATGAGGTCCACGTGTATTTTAATTGTTATCCAAAATTTTCTATGAATTTAGAAAATAAGCACATTAGTCGTGTCATGAATTTAGGCTAACTATATTAGAATCCAATCTTAATGAGGTCCGCATGTATTTTAATTGTTATCCAAAATTTTCTATGAATTTAGAAAATAAGCACATTAGTCGTGTCATGAATCTATGCTAACTATATTAGAATCTAATCTTAATGAGGTTCGCGTGTATTTTAATTGTTATCTAAAATTTTCTATGAATTTAGAAAATAAGCACACTAAGGAGTTGTTAATATAGATCTTTTATTTAGAATTATTTACAAAGTATCTACTATATATTAATTATAATTTTAAAGTGTTCAATGCTTCACTGAAAAATAAAACGGTTATTATATAAACTAATTTTAAGAAATCAAATATTATTACTCCAAAGAGATTACAAGCTTCAGAAATAGTTAAAAAGAAATTATGGAAATTCTAAAAATAGAACACATAAATGTTGGAGAGATAATAGAAGATGAAATCAGTTCAATAAGCCTTAGAGTGAACCAGAATCAATTAATTAAAATTATTGATCCCATAAATGTTAAGAAATGTGCTTTCTAGGAATTCAATAGATTCTAATGTATGTATTAACTTGATATAAGTTGTTTTTAATCGTAATATTACTCAACCAATTTACAATGACTCCTCTCAATTATTTAATTCGCCACAACATTCGTCCACAAGTTTTCAAATTCTGTGTCTGATTGATTATCAAGTTAAATACATAAAATGAATTACTGATTTTAAGTAACTAAGAACGTTCTCCGTTTTCTAGCTAAAACCAAGAACGTTCTTCGTTTTCTGTTTTCACAACCAAGATCAATCTTGAGTTATTTTCTTAAGTTTTTAACAGGAATTTTTAAAAGGGTGAATTTACAATACAAACCCCCATTTCTTAAAAATTGGCATTGCTACTTCAATTTCCCCCAATGGTTTATTAAATGGTTCTCAGAATTTGGAAATTTTCCTGAAGTATTCTCTAATTATGCAAATGAAGCATTTGAGTTTTTTTTGTAAAAGAGACTATTTTCTCTAGATCTCTTCACTTATTATCTTTCTATGCAAGCTTTGGATTTACCTGGATAACATCGTGGACTTATGGCTCTAAATTATTTTGGAAAGATTCTACAATCCTTAAAATAGATAGAGTTAAATGGTGGAATAAGTTTAATCTTGAAACCTGATTGACTTAGAAAAAACCCGTCGTTACATCAAGACAAGAAAACAAAGAATCATTATTCTTGGCAGAAAAATCTAAAGTGATTGATGAATTATCTACTTTTGCTAGCAAGAAAGAATTTCTAAAGAAATTACAAATGGTTATTTCAGATCTAGAAGATATAGAAGAAGACTCAGTAGGATCCAATCAAAATTTTACACATCTCAATGAAGATGATAGTTATGATATTGATAATATTAAAACACTACATTAAATATTTGATCTTATCTGATACTAGAAGATATTATTAGGGACAAATAACTATTTAGTTACTATTTGCTTTTACTATTCAGTGACACAAATCACTATGCACTAACACGAGTCATTATTGACCGTCATTGTTACTATGCACTTTTATTTTTTCTATTTTTATCTTATTAATATATTTTTCCCTTGTTTGGTAAATCAAGTAAGGAAATTTTGTAATTTGAATATGTATCCTTAGTATATAAAAGAACAACTCAGTGTAGTTACGAGGTATCGGTTTTTTAAGAGAAAAATGTCTGTGTAAAAATTCTCAAATGAATTCTGAAGTATTGTTTACTTACTTTTGTAAATCTTCTTATCAAATATAAAAATTTGTATTTTAAATTATAAATATGTTTCCATTTACATCATATATATATATATATATATATA
>NC_021163.2:51551261-51586536 GCF_000331145.2 Cicer arietinum | reverse complement strand
TATATATATATATATATATATATATGTTTTCCTACATGTAGTTTTTATAAGTTCATCACCTCATCTTCACATTTCTATATATATAAATATATATATAAAATAAATCTTATAAATTTCAATCATGGGTTTAAATTTAAATTTATAGTTTTTTAGGAAATATTCATAAACTATAATAAAAAAAAAAATCACACATTTTAAAATTCTACAAAGATGTTTGATATTATTATTAGTTCTTTTAGAAGTATACCACAATCAGACAAGGATGCTTGATAAATAATGATTAAGAAAAATTAATTCTTTGAGCAATCCTTCACGAATATTTTAATATTAGAATTTTAATTCTTCGTGAACTATATCACAAATTATCTTCATAAACAATGATAAAGAAAAAATTCATTATTTAAACAATTCTTTAGAGATGTTTTAATTTTAAATTTTTTGTTCTTCAGAAATTATATTATAAATGATCTTCATAAACGATGATAAAAAAAAAACCATTATTTGTAAAATATTACGTGAATGTTTAAATGTTGAATTCTTTAAGAATTCATCAAGAGTAGACAAAATTGATAATTATGTTAATTAAATAAAATTTCATGCAACAAATATAAAATATTAACACAAGAAAAGAAACAAAATCTATAAGGAAAAACAAGATCATAAATTAGAGTATCTCGAAGGTGATAAGAGGTAGAAATATTCTTGCAATAGAATCTTCAAACGGAATATGTCATCACTCATATATAATAGAGTCGTGCTGATAAAATGTTATAACTAACAAAAACTGGATCAAAAATATAATATAGAGAAGTAGAGATAACTAAAGTATAGAAACTCAAGAGATAAAGAAGAAAAAAGACGGGAAAAAATTCATTCTATTCTTGTGTATCAAACTTAATCCTTTAACCCTCTATTATATTCTAAATTACATTGACCTACAAGAATCTAACGAGTAATAATAATAATGTACATCAACATTTATACCAGCCGTCTTTTACCATCTTCAATATAACTTAAGTCCTCCATAAATATAATATTATTCATCATAACAAACAGTAAGCCATTTTTTTATTTATAAATCGTTTTTTAAGGAGAATTATTATTATTATTTTAAAATTTTAGAACACATATATAATAATTATGGCTTTTGAAATCTCAATGAATCTACCAGGGCATCTCTAGAGCTGCCCTTTGAACCCGATTTGGCTAATTGAGTAGGAAAAGATTATTATTATTTTAGTGGAAATTGCTATGTATCACGTTTCTTTTTCTTTTTTTTTTTTTAACAATTGCATTCTATTTATAATAAGATCAATTATCTCCACCAAGGAACTCGTGTCCCAATTCATATTGGAATCAAGACCTATTGGTATCAGAACCTAATGCGAAAATAAGTGATAAATTTGAATTATATTTTATTTATCTAATTTATTCTTTACGATTGATCTAAGTTACTCTTACTAACTTTTCACTTATTTCAATTTACTATTTCTAAACTGGAAAGGATGTAGGTTTAAGCTTTGATAGTTCTATAGAACTGTAGCAGTAAGTCCCAAAAGAATTCTTAAAGATGAATTAATTAAATAGTAAATATTGATTCACATGGAATAATTATATTTCTAAGTAACTTTTTCTAAATGAAGCATGTGAAGATATGCATCAAATCAGTAACAACTTAGAGTTAGTTATAACTGAATTAGTTATGACAAAGTTAATTAAGAAGTTTATCCTTAAATACTTTAACTCTAAATGCATTGGGTAAGTTGTTGAGAATTGTTGTAGCAGTATTTGCTGAGAAAAAGTGAGAGATAAACAATTTGTGATTAATAGGAAATCAGAAAAAAGGTTAAGGGAGAAAAAAAAGAGATTGTGTGAAAAGATAAAACTAGTGAAGACTAGGTGAACAATCTTGAAGAGGTTTTAATCTTGTAAATTCAAAGATACATAGTGAATTGTCTTGCTTGCTTGTCTGTGACGTATGTCTAATCAATTGAGGCTGAACACGTAAATTTGAGTGTTATTCTTCCCTTACCTTACTTTAATTTTCGTTTACATTGATTGAAAAACTGTTTTTTTTTTCAAAACTGCAGAAAGGAGAACGTTAAACTTTCTCCGTTTTCTGGTTTTTCAGAACATTCTCCATTTCGTTTCTTTTTCTGCAATTGTTTGTCTTCTATTTTGTTGGTTAATTCTTGTTACAAATCCCAATGTTGTTTTAACAATTGGCATCGTCTGTGGTAAAGAGAGCAACTGATGAAATGACTATGGTCTGTGGAAGATAAAAATGCCTGTTGTTCTGGTACAATAAGGTTTGGTGAACGCGTTGAAGGGTGAATCAACTCTTCCAACAACAACGATTGCACGAGAAAAGGAAGAACTGATTGTAAAAGCAAAGAGCACTATCATCTTGTATCTTGGAGACAAAGCTTTAAGGGAAGTTGCAAAGGAACCAACAGTAGTAGCCTTATGACTTAAACTTGAATATCTCTATATGACTAAATCAGTTTCAAATAGTCTCTTCTTGAAACAACAATTCTCTTTTAAACTAGATGAAGAGAAACTTGTTACAGTCCAACTTGCTGAATTTAACAAGATTCTTGATGATTTGAAAAATTTAGAAGTCAAGTCAGATGATGAAGACAAAGCTCTGATCCTGCTTAGAGCCCTGTCAAGTTCATATGAAAACTTCAAGGATGTTATCATGTTTGGAAGAGAACAAACAATTACTCTTGAAGAAGTGCATACATCTATCTAGACAAAGGAAAGCTATTAAAGACTTGAGATCAAGAATGATAATCATGCTGAAAGTCTGAACGTGACAAGAGGAAGAATTGACAAGAAATGATCAAATGGAAATAAGCATAAGTCCAATTCAAAATCAAAATATGAAGGGAAGTATAAATGCTTCCATTGTCACAAGAAGGGACATTTTAAGAAAGATTGCCCTGAAAGAAATGAATCAAGAAACTCTCAAGATTCAGGAAATGTTGCACTTGTTGATGTTGGTTATGAATATGTTGAGGCATTGATGATTTCAAATTCTAAAGGTGAAAATAACTGGGTATTAGACTCAGGTTGTACTTTCCACATGTGTCCAAAAACGGATTATTTTGAATCAATAGATCTTCGTGATAGTGGAGTCGTTCTGCTTGGCAACAACAAATCATGTAAAGTCCAAGGCAATGGAATAATCAGATTCAGAATGTTCAATGGCAAGGAGGTACTGCTGAAAGATGTAAGGTACATACCTGAATTAAAAAGAAATTTAATTTCTTTTTGCATGTTTGACATTTTAGGATATTCCATAAACATAAAGAATGGTATCATGACTATTATTAATAAAGATGATATCATTGTTAAAGGCATTAAGAGGAATGACTTGTACATTTTAGATGGTTCTACCATAATTGCACAAGCTTCTGTTGATAGCTCTAATTTGCATTCATCTACTAGAATATGACATATGAGGATAGGACATGTAAGTGAAAGAGGCTTAATATAGTTATCAAAACAAAGTTTGCTTAATAGTGACAAAATTGAAAAATTGGAATTTTGTGATCTTTATATTCTAGGAAAGTCTAAGAGGGGCAATTTTGGTGTTGGCCAACACAACACCTCTAGACCTTTTGAATATGCTCATTCTGATTTGTGGGGTCCTTCAAGGACAAAGACTCATGTTGGTTGTTTTTATTTCTTAACCATCATTGATGATTATTCTAGGAAAGTATGGATCTATGTCATTAAAAATAACTTTTATGAAATTTAAAAAATGGCATATGCAAATTGGAACTCAAAAGGAATCTAAGCTGAAACATTTAAGAACTGACAATGGCCTGGAGTATCTTTCAAAGCAGTTTAATAATTATTGCATGGACTTAGGTATTCAACGACATAGAACAATTGCAGGCACTCCTCAACAAAATGGCATTGCTGAAAGGATGAACAGGACAATCTTGGAAAGGGTCAGATGTATGATCTTGAGTGCAGGGCTGCCTAAAACATTATGGGGAGAAGCTGCAGTTATAACAATGTATTTGATCAATAGATGCCATTCATCAGTTATTGGATTTAAGACACCAATTGAGATATGGAATGGCAAATCAGCTGACTACTTAAATCTGAAGGTATTTGGTTCCTTACCATTTGCTCACACAAGGCAAGATAAATTGGATCCTAGAGCAATCAAATGTGTTTTCATTGGATATCCTAAAGGAATAAAAGGTTACAAGTTGTGGAGGATTGACCAAGGTTTACCTAAGTGCATCATACCAAGAGATATAGTGTTTGATGAAACAAGAATGCCCATGATTGACAAAGAACATTCTCCGTTTTAGTTCTGCAGAAACGAAGAATATTCTCCATTTCAGTGCTTCAGAAATGGAGAACATTCTCCATTTGGCAGTGCTTTAAACAACAATATTGAAAGTGTTCAAATTGAGGTGGAGTCACCTGAAGATCAAGAGATTAATCATGAAGACATAACTGATACATCACTTTATGATATTACAACATCATAACTAGATTTGGCCAATTACAACTTGGCAAGTGATAAAGAAAGAAGGATTATCAAGCCTCCGATTAAATATGGTCAAGCATATTTAATTTGTTATGCTTTAAGTGTTGCTGAAGATCTTCAAGGAGATGAACCGAGCAACTACAAGGAAACCATTAACAGTGAAGACAAAGAAGCTTGGATGACAGCTATGAATGAAGAAATGAAATCATTAAAAAGAATCATCTGGACTTTGGTTGACATTCCTAAGAGTCAAAAGGTAATAAGATCAAAATGGGTGTTCAAGAGAAAGGAAGGCATTCAAGGTCAGGAGAAGATAAGGTTCGAAGCAAGATTAGTTGCAAATGGATTTTCTCATCTTAAAGGAATTGATTTCATTGAAGTATTTGTACCTATTGTAAAACATTGTTCAATTAGAATTCTGCTTTCAATTGTAACTCAACAAGACTTGGAATTATAGCAGCTGGATGTCAAAATAGTATTTCTACACGGTGATCTGGAAGAAACCATTTATAAGCAGCAACCTAAAGGATTTGCTAAAGGCAGCAACAAGGTTTGCCTTCTTAATAAGTCATTGTATGGCCTAAAGCAAAGTCCTAGACAATGGTACAGGAAGTTTGATGATTTCATGATAAGAACTGATTTCCAAAGATGTAATTTTGACAACTGTGTTTACATTCTAAAAGAGAAAAGTCAAGAATCTCCAGCTCAAGAATGTTCTCCAGCTTAAGAACATTCTCCGTTTTTTCAAAATGGTCAAGAATGTTCTTCAACTTACCTATTACTCTATATGGATGATACTCTTCTTGCAAGCTCAAGTAAATACCATATTAAAGGGCTCAAAGATGATCTTAGTAATGAGTTTGAGATGAAATAACTTTGAGAAACCAAGAGGATCTTAGGTATGTATATAAAAAGAAACAGAATGAATGGGGGACTATTTCTTTCACAAGCTGTCTGAAAGTTGTCATTAAATATAGAGTGCATGAAGCAAGACATGTTACTACTCTTTTGGGACAAAATTTCAAATTGTCTATGCAAGACTCACTTAAGACAAATGAGGAAAGACAAAGAATGAGTATCATTCCTTATGCTAGTGGAGTTGGCAGCATAATGTATGGAATGATCTGCAGCAGGCCATATTTGGCTTATGTTGTGAATGTTGTCAGCAAATTTATGACTGATCAAGGAGCATTGCATTGGTCAACACTCAAGTGAATTATGAGGTACTTAAATGGCTCACTGACAGTAGGTTTAAAGTTCAAAAAGACTCATCATTACAAGGAACCAATCAAAGGATATGTGGACTCAGATTATGCTTGAAATATGGACACTACAAAATCAATTTCTCGTTATGTTTTCACTCTAGATGGGACTGTTGTAAGTTGAAGAGCAATTACACAGTCAGTGGTAGCTCTTTCTACAATTCAAGTTGAATTCATTGCACTTATTGAAGGTGTTAAATAAGATTTATGGATGAAAGGACTTCTTGGTGAACTAGGATTAATCAGAATTATGTTTCAATTTATTGTGACAGTCAAAGTGCTATACACTTATCCAAGCATCAAGTGTATCATAATAAGTCTAAACACATTGATCTTAAGTATCACTTCATAAGTGATGTGATTGATTTAAATCAGGTTTTAGTTGAGAAGATTGCAACTGAGGATATAAAAAGAAACAGAATGAATGGGGGACTATTTCTTTCACAAGCTGTCTGAAAGTTGTCACTAAATATAGAGTGCATGAAGCAAGACATGTTACTACTCCTTTGGGACAAAATTTCAAATTGTCTATGCAAGACTCACCTAAGACAGATGAGGAAAGACAAAGAATGAGTATCATTTCTTATGCTAGTGGAGTTGGCAGCATAATGTATGGAATGATCTGCAGCAGGCCATATTTGGCTTATGCTGTGAATGTTGTCAGCAAATTTATGACTAATCAAGGAGCATTGCATTGGTCAGCACTCAAGTGAATTATGAGGTACTTAAATGGCTCACTGACAGCAGGTTTAAAGTTCAAAAAGACTCATCATTACAAGGAACCAATCAAAGGATATGTGGACTCGGATTATGCCTGAAATATGGACACTAGAAAATCAATTTCTCGTTATGTTTTCACTCTATATGGGACTGTTGTAAGTTGAAGAGCAATTACACAGTCAGTGGTAGCTCTTTCTACAATTCAAGTTGAATTCATTGCGCTTATTGAAGGTGTTAAATAAGATTTATGGATGAAAGGACTTCTTGGTGAACTAGGAATAAATCAGAATTATGTTTCAATTTATTGTGATAGTCAAAGTGCTATACACTTATCCAAGCATCAAGTGTATCATAATAAGTCTAAACACGTTGATGTTAAGTATCACTTCATAAGTGATGTGATTGATTCAAATCAGGTTTTAGTTGAGAAGATTGCAACTGATGACTACCCAACTGATGCATACCAAATCACTTTCACAAGCTAAGTTCAAGCATTGTTTGGAGATAGTTGGCTTCGACAAAGAGTAAAGCTGAAGCAAGTGCCGCAAGGACAATGACATAATTATTCTTATACTGAGTCAAGGAGGAGAATTGTGAAGATATGCCTCAAATCAGTAACACTTTGGAGTTAGTTATAACTGAGTTAGTTATGAAAAAGTTAGTTATAGTTAATTAAGAAATTTGTCTTTAAATAATATAGTTGTAAATGCATTGTGTAAGTTGTTGAGAATTGTTGTAGCAGTATTTGCTGAGAAATAGTGAGGGATAAACAATTTGTGATTCATAGAAATCAGAAAGAAGATTAAGGGAGAAATAAGAGAGATTGTGTGAAAAGAGAAAACTAGTGAAGACTAGGTGAACAATCTTGAAGAGGCCTTAATCTTGTAAATTCAAAGATTCTTCATAGTGAACTGTCTTGCTTGCTTCTCCATGACATAGGTCTCATCAATTGAGGCTGAACACGTAAATCTGGGTGTTATTCTTTCCTTACCTTGCTTTAATTTTCGTTTACATTGATTGAAAAACTATTTTTTTTTATAAAAAAAAACTGCAGAAAGGAGAACGTTAAACGTTATCCGTTTTCTGGTTTTTCATAACACTCTCCATTTTCAGTAGGAAAACCAAGAACGTTCTCCGTTTCGTTTCTTTTTCTACAATTGTTTGTCTTCTATTTTGTTGGTTAATTCTTGTTGCAGATTCCAATATTGTTTTAACTGAAGCAAGACTTTGTATTTTCGATTATAAAGATATTTTTACTATCTTCTGATTATTGTTCATAATTATTTATGTAATGATGTATTTTTTTATCTAAAAATGTGTATTGCACCAGCAAAGTGTTGCAAAAGTTAGTAACACAACTCTCTAATAGAGAAAACATTTGAATTCAATACTTGGAGTTATCTATTTTAAAGGTAGTTCAACTCAGTGCGAAATAAGTTGGACTAAACATATAAAGGGTCTAAAATATGGAGATATTAAGCGTTCAAATACCCTAATTTTGGAGGGTTAATACAAAACAAGGAATTAATAAACCTAATTCTTTGAATGTTAATTAGGGTCCATATACAATGCAAAAATAACTAGCATTAATTACTCAATCAATCATGTATTGATAGTAATCAATTATTAAAAATTATAATTAATTAAATTATAGTTAATTAATTAAATTATAGTTAATTATTATTAAATAGTGTCACGTATTGGGTTTTTGTTGTTGAATGAACCTTGATGGATTGGATAATGATAGGTCTCAACCAACTAACCCTAACGCTCTAAACCCTACGGTGATGATGATAGTTCAACTCATATAGTTGTTTTCTCAACATTGATATCTTAAAATATAAAAATACGGCGTTATTGACATATTCTTATATCAGAGTAGATATGTTATAGTTTATAGGCTAAATTACATCTTTGGTCCCTTAACTTAATTTCAGGTAACGTTTTAGTCCTTTATATATTTTTTTTCCCGACTTGGTCCTTTATTTTAATTTTAAGTGACAATTTGATATTTTATATTTTAAAATTTCAACAATGTTATCCTTTTTTATACAAAAATTCAAACAAAACTCATAAAATTAATTATATTCTTCAATATAATACAAATTTCATCAAATTCGTAACGCAAATCTTCAAACAAACTTATATTTTCATACTTTATTTGATATTGTTAGGAACAAAGGACTAAATCGGGAAGAAAAAAAACATAAAGGATTAAAAAAATTAAGTTAAGGGACCACAAGTGATATTTAGTCTAGTTTATATTTATCGTCGCTAAATTTCAACATAAATATATTTTTTTATGGTAAATTAGCAAAAATATGTTTATTATAACCTATTTGTTCAACAAATATATTAATTGTTGTTGAAGATATTTTCTTTTGCAATATATTTTAAATAGTGATTTTGATCCATAACTCCCTGTTATGGTCTAAACATAAAACGTATTGAATGAGACTCACACCATCGAGCCTATGTTATAAACACCAATCAAGTGAAAAGTAATTTGCTTAGTTGAGAATGAGAATATGTAGCAAAAAATACATCAAGTATAAAGAGCTAGATTTACATACATACATTACTAACACTGTTACCTGCATACATATTATGATGAAAAAATCATCTACACATCAATCCGTAACCCAACATTAGCATTTTATGGAAATTGGAAATCTCCCCCAGTACCTTGTCCATCAGAAGCTTTGGGTGGACTAATGGCAACCCAAAGCAAAGAAAGTGTAATTGCAATGAGACCAGACCACACAAATACAATGGTGGGAGTCTTTCCTCTCCTTCCCATCAACCCTTTTGCAAATGGATACAAATGAGCAAGTACCCAAAAACTAAAGAATGCTCCTCCAATGAACTTACTCCATTGTGGGTTTGCACTATAAACTGTTCTAGAAAATGCAACCGCAATAGCAATCACATTTATCATAGCAATAACAATTGGTGGAATCATAAGTGAGCTCCATTTAACTATATACAAATCTGCAAAAATGTCATCATCGTCTTCTCCACCGGATTTTGACGTCAAAGTAAAAGAAATTTCAATTCCAGCAATGACTTTTAAGAGTCCTTGCACCACAGCAGCAAGGTGAGCACTAGTGCCAGAAATGAGCCAAAATTGTTCATTCCTCCACCATTGTTCCAACTCTATGCCAGACCACTTAACCTCAAGAACGGCCAAGAGCACCAGACACAATGTCATGGTGAGCAAATAGAGCAAGAAAGCGATACTAAGAGTTTGAACAATAAAAAATCCAGAGAGCAATGAAAGTGCAGGAAGGAAGCAATAGACAATGAGGAACATGGAAGTGAAAGGGTAGATTCCAACATTGAGGTAAGCGAGACGTTGAAGAAGTTTAAGGCGCTTACTAGCCAGAAAAGCATTGTTCTTAGAAAAGAAGATCTCAACAGAACCAGTGGCCCATCTCAGCACCTGATGAAGTCGATCAGTGAGGTTAATTGGCGCTGATCCACGAAATGCGTCTCTCTTTGTTATGCAATACACAGAACGCCATCCACGATTGTGCATGCGGTAACCTGTAACCACATCCTCTGTCACTGACCCATAAATCCATCCTACTCTGTCTCCCCATTCTGTCTTATCTTCGTACCTATATGTAATATCATATATATTTTTTAATTTAATTTTTTCATATTATCTACTGATATATGTGTGTGTTAGGAAAGATATACATACCAACAAGAAATCACAGAGACGGATTCAGCAACAGTACTAGCATCAAGTGGTTCACGAGGGGCCCTTAGTTCACCCGGTGGGCGTCCATACTTGATGGCAGGATGATCGGCAATAGGTCGACCTTGGAACTCAGCAACCGGTATGCTTTCAGACAACATGGTTGAATTACCAAATCGTTTAGGCAACAAGTTTACGTCTAGATCTTCATCAAATTCACTAGCATTTAAGGCCGGTGTAGTTTCACAAGCCTCTTCAGTACAATTATGTTTAGGTTTTTTCGCTTCCCAATCACCGGACGGAGGGTCAAATCCATACAATGCAAACCTCCTAAACATGCAACCTGTCCCGACATAAACTGGGCCTTGAAGACCATCAAGAGCTCGCATGTTTCCATCAAAGAATACAGTGTTGTGATTGGCATAACGATCCGAGGGATCAATTCCTTCAAATCTTTGAGGGAACTGTATATAGCATATGTCTTCGCCGCCTCTATCCATCATGAAGCACATTCCTTCACGTACTGCCTTACAATTATATATATAATGATCACAATCAAGATTAAGAATGAATGGCCCATTTGACAGGATTGCTGATGCTCGAACTAGTGCATTCATGGCACCAGCTTTCTTGTTGTGTTCATAACCTGGCCTTTTCTCTCTAGATACATATACAAACATAGGCAAACGTGTGTCTACCTCAGTGAAATCTATGATCTTGTCGTCAACACTTCCCAGTAATGGATCGGGACTAGGTGGCTTCAACATCACCTATTCATATACATGCATAATTGAAGTTATTATATATATCAACATATCTATATGTGAAACATAACTGTAAGTTCATGATTGGATTCATTCTGAGATGTAATACATAAACAAATACCTGAAGTATTCCAGCATGGTCACCTTTTGAATGTTCACTAGAAGGAGAAGCCCAAGTACCCGGCCAGTGGGTACCATCCGCCATCCAGGTAGCCTTTAATACTTTAATAGGCTCTGAAGGATCCGCCCCACTCTCCTTAAAATGTTTCATCATCTTCATTTCCTCCCTTGCGTTAAATGCATCAGATCTTCTCCTAATGGAATCTGGAAGGCCATTTATACGCACTTTAAACTCATCGTATTCCCTCTTCACCCTTCTTCTATCCTTCACAAAATCTAGTCTACTCTTATTCTTCGTCGGATCAACTTTTAAGGAAAAGTAAGTATCAGGATTCCTTGGCTCAATATTATGTTTGCGACAAAAGGGAACCCATAAATCAGCAAAACTTGCAGCCTCAGCCATGGCTTCGAAAGTCAATAGAGCACCTCCATCATCCGAAATATAACAAGCGAGCTTCTCCACAGGATAATCAACTGCTAATATGGAAAGAATAGTATTAGCAGTTACAAGTGGTGGCTCTTTATCTGGATCAGCAGTGGATACAAAGAGGTCTACACCAGGCAAATCAGATCGCCCTGTTGGATTGGATGGAGATGGACTGTCAAATTTCTCATGAAGAACATCAAGGTCAGTGGAACGATTGACAGGAGAAACCTTTGGGATTTGGTCGAGTATCCATGAGAAGCCAAACCATATCTCACAAGTAACTGACATTAGCCACAACCATACTGCATCTTCATTTGGATGTACCACTCTCCAATGTAAAAAGAACCCCATCACTACTAATCGAATAGCTATAAGCAACCTATAAATTAATTAAATTTATGCACAATTAGTTATAATTATAACTAGCCAATGTGAGTGTTTGCATATATGAAACTATGGAATAATATCTAGCTGAATTGAAACTATGGAAAAATCATAATAAATATATAAATCTAACCTGTATGGGCTTATAATGGCAGAAGGAATTGGTGTTTTTCGACTTAAAGGCTTCCAAGGCTTCTCAGCGTCATCAAACGCTCCTTGAAAGCCATCATCACCATCATCATCATCTGGCGGCCAATAAGCATTGCCAACTCCGTAAGTTCCTTTGGTCTCAAACAACCATTTATTGTGATCAAATTCTCCATTTTGATTTCTCTTCATAACTGACATATTGTTTGGATTTTGTTTAGAACCATCTGGTGCTGGTAATGGCAATGTTGTGTGCGAATATTCATCTGTATCATCTTCGTATTCTGCAACTTTATAATGCTCCTTACAACCGGGGCACGTGCCAGTCTCTTTTTGTGCATCTAAAAAGCAATCTCTACATATCTTGAACCTAATAATTGTCATTATTTATAAATAAAAATCTAGTTAACTTGACCGTTGGTCACGTTGATAATAATAAATTCATACGCACATATGCAAAGCTCTTACATTATATACATACCTACACTCACATGGAGTGACATCATTTCCTCTTGCATCCTTCATAACTTTTCCATCACAAATTGAGCATGAAGAACCTTTAGCACCTGCCATTTGAGGATGAGTAACTTCAGAGTCAATAACCTTGTCCATTAAATGGGCTCTAGTAACACTATTGAATCCCCCTGTAAATAAAGAATTGGAAACATATTGCTCTTCGGCTTTCATTGCAACAGAAGTATCCATTGGTTGGTTATCAGGGGTAGAGGGAATGTGAACAGTGTAATTCATATAGTCTGCTGATACATCTGAAGACATTTCCATGTCATCTCTCGATAAATTTACATATCTCCCACTTGATGTTCGTCTTGCAAACTTAATGGTTGGTCCTCCACTAGAGTTACGGCTTCCTTGTTGAGAACTACCCGTTCCTTCTGATCCTCCAGAATTGCGCAAAGACTTCTTTGAAGGTTGATTTGTCAATGACGCCATTGATTTCAATTGATATTTCTAAAGTTACACTTTGCTAAACCATATAATTTGATTTATTTTCGAAGAGCTAAGTAAATCTACACTTATATATAATTTGATAATGCATCGTATTTCATGCATGTAGGTAGCCTATTTATTTTGATTCATTAATAACCTAATGCTAACTCGTGAAGAAGAAATGTGATTAATTAGTTCCTCAATTTACCATCATTGGAACAATATTAGACCCTATCCAAAGTCAAATCGAAACCCAACCATTTTCCAAAAGATAATAGTCATATTCAAATAATTCATGATAGGAGAACAAAAGTGGTTAGAGAAAAGAACTTTGATTGACGAAGAAAGAGATTTTGTTTGAAAACATAATACTACCGAAGAAGAAGATGGATTCATGGTGAAAGACCAAGTCATTCCTATGTTACTACTTTCATGGTTCTCATTTCCTTGTTTCTAGGAGCGTGTTATATATATACACTAGATCTTAGACAGTACGATGCACGGGAGAATAAAGGTCAATGATTAATATTTTAAATATAAAATTGTAATATCATCTATTATAAAAAAATTATATATCTTATAAATCGTAAAAATATTAAATTTGAATATACTCATAATTTATATGATTATTTTATGAGTTTTGAGGATAACAAAATATGGATGGCACATGTCTTCGAAAAGAAAGCGTATGGGTACTTTTAAATTTTTAATCAATAATTATGTTCTTTTTCTCCAAATCAATATTTCTATATTATATATTAAGTTGACCAAATTAGTTTTATCTATACATTTATTTTTACAACTTATTTTTCTTAAATTTAATAAATTATTTTTTTAATTTTTTTATTAAAATTAAAACTACCACCAAATTAAATTTCTTTCCTCCGATGTACTTCCACCGTCGTGAGAAAAAATCTCCACCATTCTTCTACCACTGCTACTCTATCTCACTCCCATTTTGTATGTGTTTGCGTCGTCTTAATGTCGTATAAACTTTTCGTTTTTGATTTATATAGTGTGAATGTGAACTATTGTATATATTGCTACTATGAGATTCTTCGAAATTGTTTATGTACATGCCAAGACGAATCAACAAACTTTTTGTTTGATGTACAGTTAATCCTTATCTAGTTTGTAACTCGGTATAAATAATGGTGGTTCTATTTCTTTTCTTTTTCTTGTCTATGCTAATACTAATATACAAGATCTTATGGATTTTCTAGAACAATTGATTTTAGTGGCTTATCCTAATCAAGGTACTCTTTTAAGTTGTTTGATTTTGATGATATTAGAGTTAATATTATTTTGGGGAGGTGTGTTTGAATCGGATAACGTTTATTTTATCGCGCTTTTTCTTTGCGGGTAACGTTTGAATCGCACGACGAATACGACTCATAGAAGCAAACTCGCATTTGAATCGCAGTCGCGACCCAACAAAATTGATTTTTTTTTTCTTCCATTTAAATTCCAAAACGCTCTAGAATTATGACCCATCCAACAAAGAAGAAGATTGATTGTTCAACAAAATTTAGAATCTTGAAGAACGGTGAGCCAGAGAGATAACGACAGAGAAGAAACTTGAAATTTGGTTATTTTTTATATATAGTTTAATAAATAAATATTAATTATTTTAAAATAAAACAAAAGTGTAAAAAGTTAAAATTTTGGTGGTGTAAAATTTAAAATTATGGTCAAACTAAATCATACGTGACATGTCATTAGATTATTGTTTATTTAAGTTGATAGTACTAAAAGTATATCAATTTTCTATTGTACCATAGAAGTCTCATCTATTTTAAGAAAACATAAATTATGAGTAAGTTAGGAATAATAATCTATGTAAGTCCTTAAAAATGTTATAAAGTGAATCGATCTCCACCTGGTTAAATCAAATGATTCCCTAAATTAATGTTAACAAGATCTTTGCAACAATGATCATCTGCATCTGGCAAAAGTCAATCAACATTCCTCTTATCACAAAGTAAATAATAAATCAAGATTTTTGTTGATCCTCTAAGCAATATCCTAAGATGAAAATTATGTGATATATAAATCAGACAATCCTCTTATCAAGGAAGCCTTTGTAAAAGTCAATGATCAATGATCCTCTTATTGAGATACAAAGAGACCAACATCCGATAAAGAAACCATCATCAAGTAGAGAAATCATCTTAAGAAATCAATGCCTGAATTAGTTAGTCAACAGTGAAATATCATTCATCGAGTATAAAATTCCTAGGAAATAATTTTATCTTCTAAGTAATAGTACAAGATATTTGGTTGTTAAGACAAAATTCCAAATTAATATTTTGATGTATGCAAATAAAGGTTAATTAAAGACTCTAGTTATGATTCTAAATTATGTGTTAATTTGACATGTATTTTTGAGTGTAATAATCTAAGATAGGTATAAAATAAATACAAGAGAATTCAGTTTAAAGAAAGAGCTAAAAATGAACAAAACTGAACCAAAAATATTATTGACATAATCTGGAAAATCAAGAACGTTCTCCACGTTTATGTCATTTTCATCAAACAATATCAAATCAGTTTTTAATGCAAGGAAAACTCTTGCAAATCACGAATGGATTTTCAGTTCATATACTAGGAATATATAGATCTCGTATGAGCAAAAGAAACACTTAAAAAAGTCAAAGATTAAAAGGCACAAAATCAAAACAAAAGTGACAAATGATCATTCTCCAGCATTGTAACATTAGTCTCCAGATTGATAAACATTCTCCAACATATTACTCATAATCTTCAGGAGCAAACATCTTTCTCAAGCATGATTAACAATTGTCGCCATAATGATTAAACATTATTCTCCAGTATGATGACACCAGTCCAAAATGATACAATTGTTCTCCAGCATACTGACCATCATTCCCCAACTTGTTTTGTACGAATCAAAAGACAGTCTTAATCTAAATCGGTTTGTGTGCATAAACAAAGGATCATCCTAGTCAAGAAAGATAACCTACAGATCAAACATTATTATTGTAGAAGCAAAAACACAGAATGTTCAAATCAAGAACATTCAAGGTTTAAAAAGTCTGGTCTTTGATCAAGTCTAACACGTGGCAGCAAGGCATCTTTTCAACGGTCATAATAGCTATCATCAACCTCCTTGAAGCGTATAAAAGGAACTCCAAGCTCAAGGAAGAAGTGAACTTCAAGTGCTAAGAAAATCCGTCAATCACATACACTTACATGCTTGAAAGCTTATCAATTACAAAAGAATCAGTTTTGATTTCTTCTTCATATATCAAGATCATACTACTGATTTCTTTTATCAAAAGTCTATTATCAAATACGAGTTGATTATACTTAGATTCTACCAATCTCTTTAAATCATTATTGTGTATACTCAAAACTATAAGGGTTGTTTATAGTTTGAGTAGTTTTTGTAAAAATCTTTTTATGGTTAAAAGGTGAATTGTAAAATTCTCTCAAGATTGATAGGTGACCATATTGAATCAATTCTGATTGGAAAGGAATTGATGTTACATATCAAAGTTGATCTTAACAAAAACTGTGTAAAACAAAGAACGTTGTAAAACCAAGATCGTTCTCCATTTGAACACTTAGAGGAAAATGTCACAATTGTGAAGACTGAACATATCCCAAGTTGAGTGAACCAATATATATCATTGTGTGATATCTCTTCCCTGATCTCTATTTACTTTCAGTTATTTTAACTATCAAGTTAAATAGGTAAGCTAAAATAGTGATTTTAACTAACCAAGAACGTTCTCCGTTTTCTGTTTCCAGAACCAAGAACGTTCTCCATTTTCTGTTTTCATAACTGTTACGCCCGTGTAAAAAAAAAAATAATAATAATAAAAATAATTAAATAAAAACAAAACCCTTGCCACCTCATCTCATTCTTTTTCAAATTCATTTTTCCCATTTCCTCTCTCTCTTCCTCTCGGCAGGAAGCATTCTCCCTCCCCCTCCTCCATTTTTTTTGTTGTTGTTTTCTTCTTTCTTTCTTTTCCTTCCCTTCTCATTGCTTATTCTCATTCTATTACTCAAACCCTCAATCCTTAAAAGAGATTTAACATCCCCACAAGCTTAATTTCTCAAACTCCTACAAATTCTTTTGGTTGGGATTTTTGGGGTTAGGGTTTGTGTTCTAAGGAAGGAAAAGGGTACCCATCTCTTGAGAGTGGTTTATTGAGACTCATTGAGGTAAATGCACAACTCTAATCCTAGTATGAATTCATAGAAAAATGTAGATTTGAGTAAAAATATTATTTTGTGCTTAGAGTATATTTAAATGATGTTGATGGTTTCCTAAAGGTAGTTAAACTTTAGAATAAATTTCTCTAAAGTCTTGGAAATATTTTTGATACTCAGATTTGTCGACTGAGACCTTGCCGGCTACTCTGAGAGTTGTTGGAGAGCAAACTTAGACGATTCTCCATAACTGTGAGTTGACGACGATCATCGTCATATATTTTTATACTGCTATTATTATTATTTTACTTGTTTTCTATATTAAAGTATTTATTGAAAAATTTGGGAAACACAGCCTTTGAATTTTATTTAGATTTCGTCAATTATTTAATTTAACTGTCGTTGTTATATAATATGTTATTATTTTGATTTACGTATGAGCTACAGTATTTAAATCTTGAATTGTTATGCGATTGAGTATGTTTTTCATGAATTACGATGAAATGATTTTAAATGCGTGTTTTGGGAGATCGGTGTTATTGTTATTAAATCGTTAACTGCATTAGGTGCACCTAGTTACCTCGTGTTGATTAAGGAGAGTTACCCGTTAGATGGAGCCGCCCATATGAGGAATGTCATCCGTAGGAGGAGAGGGCTATCAACGCGATGTAAGCTCCCTAATTGATATGTGACGATGCGTTGCAGGATTGAGAGGAGAAGGTCATCCGTTAGATGGAGCCGCCCCTAAGGGAAAGGCCACCCTTAGGAGGAAAGGGCTATCAATGAGATAAAGCCGCCTCTTGGTTCTAAAAAAATTTGTATTGTTACTTGTTTGATTTTTATGATGATTTTAAGGTTGTTCATTTTGATTTCGTTTCGTTATTCACTGGATTTTTAATATTTCTGTCAAACGATTAAACAGTTATTCGTGCCTTTTGTGTTTCCCTTCTAATTGATGGTGGTTGTTGTCTCCTCACTAAGTCTTTGTGACTTACCTCTTTATGTTGCTTATTTTTTTCAGATTCGCAAGCAGCTGAGTAAGAATCTATTATTTGATTCAAGTCTCAACATACTTCTTTTTTTTTTTGTAGGCCTCTTTGATCGAGGACCATTTTTGTAACATTTGTTGAGTCTATGTAATTGCAGCTATTTTGGAGTCTAGAAAGTCTATTTAGTATTTTTTGGGAAGTGTATTAAGCAATTTGATTATGTTATTTGAATTATGACTGGATTGAAAGCTGAACAGGGATTTTAGAAAATTTGGGAATGTTGAAGTTACAGAGGATACTCTGTCGAAATTTCGAGAAAAAACATATATATATTTTTAAATGGTTAAAGGGCGATTTAGTTGTTTAATTGGTAAGTTAGTTGATAGGCTTGCCAGGCTAGGAGTATAGCTTGTGCGCCGGTCACGACATTAAATTTTTGGGTCGTGACAATAACCAAGATCAATCTTAAGTTATTTTCTTAAGATTTTAACAGGAAATTTTAAATAGGTGAATTTACAATTCAAACCTCATTCCTTGTAAATTGATATTTCATAATTCATTGGCATCATAATATCAACTGAGTTTATGTGATTTTAACCGAGTTTACCAATTAACTCATGATTTCAGTTGAGTTAACTCGGTTGGTTAGATACTAGTTTGCGAGTTTATGTGATTTTAACCGAGTTTGCCAATTAACTCATAATTTCAGCTGAGTTAACTCGGTTAGAGCTCTGAGTTTACAAGATTTCGAATTTATTATTGAGTTAACTCGAAATTGCTATCTAAACTCATAAAATTGATATCACTAGCTTGGTTTTATGAATCAACACACTAGAAGTACAAGATCCTGAAAAACATTTTCATTCCTCCCTTTCCAAATGTTATCCAGCAGCACTCCAAAAATCAGACGCCAAGGATAGCATGAGTAATAGAGACATCAACAAGATTCCTAAGTAACCCATATTTCCAATTCAAATCAACTAAGAAAACAAACATAAAATTAGGGGAAAGGCATTTAAAAAATATCTGATAAAGAAGGAAGTGGTTCTGAATAGAAGCATTACACAAAGGACGCGCCTCATAATCTACCCTCTTCCTTCGAAACTGATTTCCATTTGTCAACAAGGACTCATGTCAAAGCGTCCAAAGAAAACATACGATCCTATGAGGACCCTTCCAACACCAAATAACTCGAAAGATAGGTTGCAACAAATAATCATTGAACCCATAAATGGAATTATAAGCAGATGATAAAGAAAAGACACCATGGTTCCCCAACTCCCAAGCTAAACTATCTTCACCAAAACCCTACTGAGGTGGAGGAGAGTAAAGAAAAGAACATGTGCGACATCATGAAGATTCCATCTTCTCCTACTATCAACATATTGAACCACACTTTTAACACATTCAAGGAAAAATGAGTTTCATAGCAGAATTCACAAGAGAAAGAGGGGAAGATGCCCAAATGTCATGCCAATATTTCAACAAACTTACCTGAACCAAGAATGTACCACGCCAAAAGTTACTGTCCATCAATTTTTATCAACTTTGGGAAGAGTGTTGATACCATAATGTAATTCCTCATCATAATATCTTCCCACAATAGGTGACGTTGAGTGCAAAACTTCTAACTTTCACTCATCATGTACGCAAGATTTCCAGTCCTCATGATTCACTAACCCAAACCACCAGACTTCTTAGGAGTTCACACTTTATTCCAAGCAATAAGATTGGCCTTTTTCTTAGTATCATGATCACCCCAAATAAAACCACGACAATTTTCCCTTAAATTGCTTTAGATAAGAGGACAATTTGCATAACGTATGTCAGGAGCGTTTGGATTACTGATTTAGCAAGAGTTAACATGGCCTTCAAACGATAAGATCTTAGACTTCCAAAAACTAGTATGTTGGCTAACTTTGTCCCGCACAAACTGATAAGTTCCTCTATTGGCATTTTTGTGAAGAATAGATACACCAAAGTATTTCTCAAGATCTTCTGTAGATTGTATCCCCAAAGCAACACTTAGACTATATATTTCTTGTGCCATCCAACATTTTTTGAGAAGAAAACTGCAGATTTTTCTTTGTTGATCTGTTGTCCCGAACTAGTGCAAAAAAAAACAACAACTAGGATATAATTAACAAGCTTAACTTGATCCAAATTTGCTCTAGAGAAAATAATAAGATCATCTGCAAATGTTAGGTGAAGATCATATATAGGACCTCTTCGGAAGATCTTAACCGGTTTTCATAAATTCTGATTGACTGCTATAGAAATAAAATGGAAAAAACATTCAGTACAAATAACAAAAATATAGGGGGATAAATGATTTTAAAATTATTTTAAATAAATAGTAGCTTTGTGATTCTTAAACTAATTAGGTGTTTAATTTTTTCATTAACAAAACATTTTGTATAGTGGTTTTATTTCTTGTTTTCAGCTAAATAGGTTAATTGCTTGAGTAAAATACTATTACTAAAATTGTGCAGTGATTGATACATTACCTTGAAATAGAAGGAATACCACTATTATATATATATATATATATACCGGTGTGTGTGTCAGCAGACGATGGGCCAGGAGGAAAAGAAAAATAGACGGATTGGCCTTATGCTAATGGGGGCCATCACATAGGCTTCTTGTTTCGAAAAATAAATTAATTGATATTTTCTTCCTCATTATTATTTATAATCAAAAGTGGGTCAATAGAGATTGATAATCAATTTTTGTTGTCTCACTTTTATTTATAAATAATAAAGAATGGAATATGAAATAAGACCAACTGTGGAATGAAAAAGGAGGATCTTGAAATATAATGAGAAGAGGCTATGCATACGACCCAACAATGAAAAACAACAATGAGAAGGTGAAGATAAACTAGGGAGAACAGCAATCAAGAGTGACTACATGTCAAAAGTTTCTTTAGGATTATTTTCCTTTTTATTTTCTTCGGTATAAATAGCTAATTTTTCTATTCTTAGAGAAGATTACCACTTGAAATTATTTAGTGTTTAATTTGATATTTGAATGAATTTAATTGAGTTGATTTTTTAATTTTTGTGCTCGTTTGGCTGTATTTATAGTGATTTACTATTCAAACTTTGAAACTAGAGTGAATCTTTGAATGTGTTAAATTAAGAATTTTTGACTATGTAATTTAGAAATATATATAGCCACTTAAAAAAAATATATAGTTTCTAATATTTAATACTTAATCTTATTTTTTAATTTGTTAAGAGATTAAAAGTTCAATCACTAAGAGATTAAGACCTAATATTCTTGGAAATTGATAAAGTTTGTTGAGTAATTAGGTTCAAATTGTTAATAATGACAAACATAGAAGGGAGGAAGATGAAAAGAGGAAGAAGACAAACAATCCTCTAGGATTTCATAAATTAAAATGAACCACTTAAATGTGTTTGGATTACAAAATATATAAATATATATATATATATATATATATATATATAAAAGATAATAGAAAAGTCTAAACTATCCATACTACTAATATTTAATAATATTATCTAATACAAATGATAGTTAAATGTTAAATTTATAGTAAAACTCATCTCTAATATTTTATCTTTATAATACTTTAATCTTGTAAATTTGAAAAACTTTAATTCAATTTCAAAATTTGTATTCAATTGGTAATTAGAAATCGTTTGATAGTATAACATAATTTTTAAATTCGATATTGTTTTAATATTAATTGTAACCTTTGAATACACTTACTAAAATCACTGTCAATCAACGTGTGACAAAGTCTCTCTAATAAACTCCCACATGAGCATATCATAGGTCTTCTCAAGATCCATTTTAATTGCCATCCAAAATTTCTCGTTTTCCTCCTCATAGAAGGAAAAATTTCTAGAGCAACAATAATATTATCACCACTTTGACAAACTAGCACAAAACTACTTTGACAACGGCTAATCAGCTCACTCATGCACTTCTTAAGACGTTAATCTTAATCACAATTTTGTAGGACACATTACAAAGACTAATAGGATGGAAGTCTTTCAAGCACACCACCACATCTTTCTTTGGTATAAGAGAAATAAGAGTTCCATTTATTTCCTCAACTTTTTGTGGATCACCAAATATATTATTACTCAAATCACAAAACTCGTCCCCAATAATCTGCCATTGAGATTTGTAAAAAATAGCTTGAAACCCATCAAGGCCAAGGGGTTTATAATTTCCAAACCTCCTAATAGTGGTAACAATTTCCTCTCGAAAAGTAACATCTCTATTCAAATCCTCCAGCATGTCAACATCAAGAGGTGGGAATTAATTATAAACGAAGGGGAGTTAAACATTAAAATTTGTTTAATCCTCTCTAAAATGTCAATTGTCAAATTCACAGGGTTTATGTATTATTCCTAGAGTAGGGATATAGAGTTAGTTGTTGAGATTTGCCTTGTAATTTTTGTTGACCAAGTATCTTCTAAAAATAAGAATTTTTATCTTTTAAAAAGGTAAATATCTACCACGATCTTTTAATTTAATTTTAAGTAACAATTTAGTGTTTTTTTTTTCTTTCGATTAGATCATTTATTTAATTAAAAGTACCGATTTTGATCATTTATGTCTTAAAATGTCAACAATGTTAATCTTTTTAAATTTTTTTTATGAATATCTTAAAACAAAACTCATAACATTTGTAATCATCTTCAACAAAATTCATATTTTCATCAATTTCATAACTGAAATCTTCAAATAAACACATATTTTTATTTCCAACAACATCAAATTCATCAAATAAAGAAGTCACAGTTTAAGATTTAGGTTAGGGATTTGAATTAGGGAAGGATGAAAGAAGAAGCTGATATTGTCATGGTGATTTAGGGCTCAAATCTTAAAGTTTGAATTCTTTATTTGATGGATTTGATATTGTTGGAGATGAAGATATGAGTTTATTTGAAGATTTGAGTTATCGATTTGATGAATATATAAATTTTATTGAAATTGGTAATGAATTTTTTGTGTTTTGTTTGAAGATAATGACGAATTTTATGCGTTTCTGTAAAAAAAATGACAACATTATTAATATTTTAAGACATAAAAGATCAAATCGAAAAAAAGAAGATAAATGACTCAATTGTTATATGAAATTAAGTTAAGATATTGCAAGAGATATTTTGCCTTTAGAAAACAAAGGAATTTTGAGGGATAATTTTATTGGAGGACCAACATAAATGCATTATGGACCGGTGGTTGCGGATACACCATGGTTGCAATTTGAATTATTGATGCATATTTAGGTCATTTCGTTCATCATAAATTTTATTGTCAACATCTTCACAGATAGATAATTTTAAAAGTTTGGTCTCAAATGCTTATAAACCACAGATCAATTCTGAACAATAATTGAGAAATTAAAGTATGACAAAGTCTTCTTATCTAAAAAAATGTATGACGAAGTCTTATGAGAGATAAATCAATATCTCACTTTATATTATCATCGCTAAATAAAATAAAATTAATGCAAACATATTAAATAATAATAATCAATTAGTATGTTTTTGATTTAAAATATCCTTATTATATTTGTTACTCTTTATATCAATTGTGTTGCGTCTTTTTCCTCTAAGATTATAATCGAAAAAAATATTGATTATACATATGTATTTTAAAATATATTTGGACCAGAAACAAATATAAAAGTATAAATATATACAAATTGATTTAAATGGTTCGGAGTCGGCTTCTGTTAAAGCAAATATCTCATATTAAAATTATGCAAATGAAAAATCAAACAGTCTGATAAAATTTATCTTTTGATTTTCTTTAGGAACAATTAATGTTACAGATTAACTTAAGAGTAGTAACTCAAAATGTTTATGATTTTATGTGATGAAAGTAAAATTTAGTGTTTTTTATATTATTGGTGTATAACTTTTTATATTATAAACCAATCATATTATACGACTTTTAAATTGGTTATAATGAAAGAATTTTTTTTTTTATAATTGGGTGGTTAACATTAATTTTAACTGTAAAAATTCATTAGACTAACATTATATATGAATTAAATTCAAAATTATATAACACAAATTTAAATCTCTATTCACTATTTTATTTCTTTTGATCACTAATTTCACATATTCCATGTAATTATCTTTTTCTACTGTGATGAGTCGCTATGCACTCCATTATATCGAATGGAAATTTCCTACTATACTTCCTTCCTATTTCCACCTATGCACTTGGTTTATTAGAATACTAACTCGCATCCTTTCTGACCACAAAAATATATTCCTCAATACCTCTCTCATATATCTTTCACATAAATTTTATTCTAGACTTTATTCTTTTAATGTCTTTGATCATAGACCACTCTTTTTTGATTATTTGTCTTTTTACAGGATTGATGATATATTTGACGGTGAAGTAGATACATTTGTGTACACTGAACAAAATAATTTTATTTATTTATTTTTTAATTAATATAATATCTCCACTAAAGATAAATTTTTTTAATATGAAATTACTGCAATTAATTATTACTAAATCCAATAAGTAACATTTTAGAATGAATGTTACTAAACCATAAATATGTTGGAGTGTGTGAGTTCACTAACGAAGATGTTGTATATGTAATCATTGTGAAATGTAAGTAAATGTAATCATTGATATATAGAATTGTATTGTACTTTAACTTAGGATTATTCAGTTTAGTTTGTTTTAGCTAGTTCGTTATTCAGTTTAGTTTGTTTTAGCTAGTTAGTTATTCTAACTAAAGTCTCTCTTTTATGTATAATTAGTTTTTGGGGTTTTCTATATATAACTCATTTTCTCAATAATACAAATATACAATGAATAATATTCAGTAAAATTTTACTCTTCCATTCTGTAATATGGTATCAGATTATAACAATTTCTTCCTTCTGCTTCATTTCTCAAAACCACCAAATTTTCTTATTGATATCAAACCCATATTTTTTTTTTCCAGCTTTCCCAATTTCTCAAACTCAGAATTTTTTTCAGCTTTCCCAAATTTTCTTGCTTCCGCTTCACTGATTTCCCAAACCTAGAATTTATTTTCCTCCTTCATTTTGCAAGATTTCCCCTTTCTTCATGTCCATCGCTAGCTATCATTCTTCTTCCAATTCTTCCGATTCCGAACCACAAAATGATACTGCATCTTTCCCTGAAAAGATCCCTCCCTCAACCCTCGTAACCCTTATTATCTTCATCCCGGTGAGAATCCCGACACCGTTCTTGTCGCACCACCCTTAAACGACAATAACTATCACAATTGGAGCAAGGCCATGAAACGTGCTTTATCATCCAAAAACAAGACTCAATTCATCAATGGATCTCTTCCTCAACCGGCGTCAACTCATCCTGATTTTGAGCTATGGGATCGTGCCAACAATATGGTAATTTCTTGGATCACTAGAACATTATCTTCTCATATTTCTCAGAGTACTATTTGCATCGACACCGCTTACGATCTTTGGTGTGACCTACGCGAAAGATTTACCAAAGGTAACCACTTTCGGATTTCTGATCTTCTTCGCGATCTCCACTCCATCAAGCAGGGAGATCGCAACCTTTCTACATTCTTCACGAATCTGAAAATCTTATGGGATGAGCTCGAAGATCTTCTCCCTACCCCCTTCTTGTATTTGTTCGCCTACCTGCAAATGTAACCTTAGCACAACCGTCAACACCTTCAAACAACAGGAATATGTTACGTGTTTCCTCAAAGGTCTGAACCACAATTACGCGAATGTGCGCACACAAATTCTTCTCATGGACCTTCTCCCTTCCATTAGCAAGGTATATTCTATGGTGGTTCAACAAGAACCGAATACCAATCCTACTACGCCCGATAATACTGGCTTTCATATCAATTCTGGAAACCCTAGTTTTGGTGGCCAAGGCCCACCCCAACCTGCTCGTGGTAGAGGACGAGGTCAATCGAAAAATCAAATGTTTTGCACCAATTGTCATAAAACAAATCACACAGTGGAAACTTGTTACTTCAAACATGGTTTCCCCCCGGGTTATCGATCACATAAACCATCTACTTCAAATTCTGATTCCGCTAATAATAACAAGACGGTTCATTCTGCAATTTCAACTCCAGATGATCCTTCCACTCAACTGTCCAAGGAAGATTTTAAGCTTCTCATTAACCTTCTTTATTCTTCAAAGCAAGATTCTATGCATGACAATAAAAAATCGGCCAATGATTCCACCAATCGTGTGATTTCCAGTGTCTCTAATACAAGTTCTGATTCTTTAATTATCTTTACACAATGTTCTCTTTATACCTCAATTCAAATTCAGTTTGATTTCAACTTCTAAATTAACCCATGACTTGAATTGTAGGCTAATCTTTAGTAAAAACTCTTGTGTTATTCAGGATTCACATACCCAGAAGATGATTGGGCTTGTGGAGCATCATAATAATCTCTATGTTCTCAAAAAACCCCTGTTTTGTCCTATGATGAATCTGTTTTGCCATCTGATGACTCTACCTCACTTGATTCTATTTCTTGTAATAAACATGTATATAGTATGAATTCTAATTCTTTTGATATTTGGCATTATAGGTTAGGACACCCATCTACTTCTGTTTTGCACAATATATGTAAATTGTTCCCATATGTTTCTATCAATAAAAAAGTGATTTGTGATGCTTGTCATTTTGGTAAATTTTCTAGACTTCCTTTTTCTTTAAGTTATAGCATTTCTTTACATGCTTTTAATTTAATACATGTTGACATTTGGGGTCCAATTGGTGATATTTCAATAGATGGATATAAATACTTCTTAACCATTATTGATGACCACACAAGATTCACTTGGATTTTCCTTATGAAAGCTAAATCAGAAACTAGATCTAAACTCCAACACTTTATCACCTTTGTTTCTATCCAATTTTCAACTAAAATTAAAACTATTAGAAGTGATAATGGTGCTGAGTTTAATATACCTATTTTTTATTCTGATTTAGGTATTTTACATCAAACTTCATGCGTGGAAACGCCTCAGCAAAATTCCATTGTTGAGAGAAAACACAGACATCTATTAAATATCACTAGAACTTTACTTTTTCACTCCAAACTTCCCAAATGTTTCTGGTCTTTTGCTCTTTGTCATGCCACTTTTATTATCAACGAATTACCTACACCTATCTTACACAACAAGACACCTTATGATATGCTTTATAACATGCCACCTACATTTAATGACTTAAAAGTGTTTGGTTGTCTTTCTTTTGCTTCAACTTTATTAAATAATAGGACTAAATTGGATCCTAGAGCTCTCAAATGTATTTTTCTTGGATTTAAACCAGGGACAAAAGGTTATGTTTTATTTGACATTCATACACATGATATTTTTACTTCACGAAACGTTGTTTTCTAGGAGCATATATTTCCCTATCCTTCCATTGATTCTATTAATGAACATTGTATTCCTAATGATGTCACTGATTTTACTACACTTCTCTTTGATGATCCCATTTATATTGTAGATGGCATTGATCATGTGTCTAATATACCTCATAATTCACATTTTGATAACCATACAAATATTATTACTGATTTTACTAACAGCCATGCACCTTCCTTACGAAGGTCCTCTAGAGCAAGGCAAAAACCAGCTTATTTGCAGGATTTTCAATGCAATATAGTTGTGGCTGATCCTTCATCCAATCCTTTATATCCGATTTCTTCTGTTTTGTCTTATAACAATTTATCACCTGCACATTTTTCTTTAGTTTCTGCTATTTTTTCTGTCAAAGAACCCCATACTTATAAGCAGGCGATCAAACACCCTTGTTGGGTTCAAGCTATGGATTCTGAAATTGAAGCTCTCACCCAAAATAATACTTGGATTTTGACTCCTCTCCCACATGGTAAGAAACCCATAGGTTGCAGATGGGTCTATAAGGTAAAGTATAAAGCTGATGGTACAATAGAGCAATATAAAGCTAGATTAGTTGCTAAAGGTTTTACTCAAGTTGAAGGTATAGATTTTTTTGATACATATTCCCCTGTCGCTAAACTCACAACTGTAAGATTACTTTTATCTATTGCTTCTTCTCAAAATTGGCATATTCATCAACTAGACGTGCATAATGCATTTTTACATGGTAATTTAGAAGAAGAGGTTTACATGCAATTACCACCTGGCATTTCTACTACTAATCCTACACATGTTTGCAAACTTTTAAAATCCTTGTATGGCTTAAAACAGTTCAGTCGTCAATGGTTTGCAAAATTTTCCACAGCTTTATGTTCTATAGGATACTCACAATCTGCCTCTGATCATTCGCTGTTTACCAAATCTTCTACTAATAAATTCGCAGCCTTATTGATCTACGTTGATGATGTTATTGTTTCAGGTAATGACGTTGCTGAAATTCATTTTATTAAAGATTTCCTCAACAAGACATTCAAAATCAAGGACTTAGGATACTTGAAATACTTCTTAGGACTTGAAGTAGCTCGCTCCAAGGCTGGCCTGCACATCTCACAACGCAAATACACTCTAGATATCTTTCATGAAACTGGTCTTTTGGCTTCAAAACCAGCTTCTGTCCCTATGCAGAAAAACAAGAAATTTTCCAAAGACAAAGGCTCTTTCCTACCCGATCCTACATTGTATAGACGCCTAAGTGGTCAGCTGATATATCTCACCAATACACGTCTCGACATCAGCTTCTCTGTTCAACAATTGAGTCAGTACATGACAGCACCAACTTCCGAACATCATCGGGCTGCAATTCAGATTCTTCGTTACCTCAAATCATCACCAGCTCAGGGACTGTTTTTCTCATCATCTTCTTCTCTTCAACTCAAGTCCTTTTGTGATTCAGATTGGGCTAGTTGTCCCGACAAACGCAAATCTATTACTGGTTTTTGCATTTTTCTAGGTGATTCTCTTATATCATGGAAATCTAAGAAACAAGCTACCGTCTCTCGTTCTTCTACTGAAGCCGAGTATAGGACCATGGCTTCCACTGTTTGCGAACTTCAATGGCTTACATATCTTCTCAATGATTTTAAGGTTTCTTACACAAAACCTGCACTTCTTTATTGTGATAACCAATCAGCAAGACATATTGCCTCAAATTCTTCCTTCCATGAATGCACCAAACACATTGAGCTCGATTGTCACATCGTTCGTGAAAAGCTTCAACAACATCTTTTTTGTTTACTTCCAATCTCTTCGCACCTCCAGCTTGCCGACATGTTTACAAAGTCTTTGGATCCTACACCATTTCATGCTTTTTTATCCAAGCTTCGACTCACATCCATATGTTCATCAGCTTGAGGGAGGGTATTGATATATAGAGTTGTATTATACTTTGACTTAGGATTATTCAGTTTAGTTTGTTTTAGCTAGTTAGTTATTCAGTTTAGTTTATTTTAGCTAGTTAGTTATTCTAACTAAATTCTCTCTTTTATGTATAATTAGTTTTTGGAGTTTCCTATATATAACCCATTTTCTGAGTAATACAAATATACAATGAATAATATTCAGTAAAATTTTACTCTTCCATTCTGTAATAAAACCATCACCGTATTTAGAATATAATAATTAATTCATACATTTAGATTTACAAAGACAATCATTAAGTATTTCATAAAGCATAGTTATATGATTAAATTGTAACTACAAGTTATATAATTGATAATCATCATTTGATGTATCAAATTACAAACATATAGAATTCTTAAAACAAAATATAAAGGCAGAATTATGTCATCTATATACGAAAGTTATAACATACCATAAGTTTTTCAGACTAAGTATTGTTATAGCACAACATCCTGTGGACCTGGCTCCAGTCTTAACCATTCTTATCTACTTTAATATAATAAAAATAGAAAGTAAGATAATAATTTCAATGAGCTCTAAAATAGGGAAGAGTACGTAGTTGAAAAATTATATTTCTTAAATGCAACATTCATCATGATTAACATGGAGTTTATGCTAAAATACTTTAATTTTGTCTTTACTTAATAGCATGTAAAATAACATATTCTTAAGTTTTCTATAAGTATGAAAACATAATTTAGTCATCTTTTCCTTTGAGTATGGAAAACATAACTTAAATCATTTTTCCCTTTAAGTAAGGAAATTAACATGTCCTCTTTTTTTTTTTTTCTTTGAGTACGGAAAAATTTCTCAATTATCTTGATGTGGGTCACCAAGATAATTGAGTCCTCTTGATAAAGTTGGTCTAGCCATGACGCCAAACCGGCATCTCGATTCGTTCTTCCTTTATCCATTGTTTCATGCCTAAAATAAATCTCAAATGTCCACTACGCCAAAAATAGGATTTTATAGCGCGCATTTTACCGCGTTTACTAAATACAAGCGTTGTTGTAAATATATTTTAAAAATAACGGAGCATATAATGGCGCTTTTTTGACAAGCGCTGTTGTAGGGTCATATAGCGTTTGCGCATAATTTTTACAAGGCTTTTACACAAGCGCTGTATAATGAAGCGCCCTCACATAATGTTTTACAAGCGTTGTAAAAGACATGCACTTTCAAATAATTAAATGACCTATTACAGCGCCTTTTTAACAAGCGTTGTAAAAGACATGCGCTTTCAGATAAATAAATGACCTATTAGAGCGCTTTTGTTACAAGCGCTGTAAAAGGTCACATAATTGAAGGACCTATTTGAGCGCTTATTCTACAAATGGGCTGTAAAATCATTCACTCATTCACTTTAAATAAAAATCATTTGCTTTAAATAAATAAAAACAAATTTAAAACAAATTTACGAACCCTCATCACCTCTACTCAGGGAACCCTCATCTCCTCTACGTATTGTGCAGCCATCTACTACTCCTCCTTTAAAAAAAATTGGATACGTTGTCTCTGGTATTTATTAATTTGTTGTTGTCACGAAAACTAATAAATTGTTACATAATAAATCATATAAAATCTTTTCTTTTTTGAAATTTGTTGATCTGTTCTGTTTTGAAATCTTTTCTGTTGTGAAATTGTTACATAATGGTTGATGTTATCAGTAGCTTATTATTTTTGTAACTGCATTTATATAGGTCATATAACAGGGATCGGAAATGGATGTCTGCCAATCGATTGTCAAAAGAGTATGAAAATGGAGTGAAGGAGTTTGTTGAGTTTGCATTGAAGAATGCAAAAGATCCAAATAGAGTCGTTTGTCCTTGTTTAAAATGTTGTTTTGGAAAACGCGCTAGAGAAGATGAATTGGAAGGACATTTAGTATGGAATGGAATTGATCAAAGCTATACATGTTGGATAAGACATGGTGAGAAAAAAAAGGAAACATTAATTTTGAGAATGGTTCGACATATGCTTCAACTGACTTCGATACAGATACATATGAGTTGGACCAAGTTGAGGAGATTGCAAAAGCAGTTGAAGAAGATCTTCGGGATTATCCTAAAATGTTTGAGAGTTTGTTGAGTGATGCAGAGAAACCATTATATAATGGTTGTACTAAATTCACAAGATTGTCGGTGATACTAAAGTTGTACAACTTAAAAGCGAGTAATGGATGGTCTGATAAAAGCTTCACAGAATTATTAACACTCTTAAAAGATATGTTGCCAGATGACAACGAACTTCTCAATCGAACCTACGAGGCAAAAAGGATTTTGTGCTCTATTGGCATGAGTTACGAAATGATTCATGTGTGTCCTAATGATTGCATTTTATTTCGAAACGAATACGAATTACTTAAGGCTGTCCGAAATGCAATGTCTCTCGATATAAGAAGAAAGAATCTACTCCAGCAAAAGTCGTGTGGTATTTTCCTATAATACCAAGATTTAGACGCATGTATCGCAGTGAAGAAGATTCAAAACACTTGACATGGCATGCAGATGAAAGAATTAGAGATGGAAAGTTTCTACACACTGCATATTCCCCACAATGGGCAAAAATTGATCACGAGTATCCTGGATTCGGGATAGAGTCAAGAAATCTAAGACTTGCACTTTCTACTGATGGAATGAATCCACATGGTCTTCAAAGCATCTCACACAGCATGTGGCATGTGATTTTGTTGATTTATATCCTACCTCCATGGTTATGTATGAAACGTAAGTTTATGATGTTGTCTTTGTTAATTTCTGGATCCAAACAACCGGGGAATGATATCGACGTATACTTGTCTCCTTTAATTGAAGATTTAAAAATTATGTGGGAGACATGTGTGTAAGTTTATGATGGATATAGGAAAGAATGTTTCAATTTGAGGGCTATGTTGTTCGGCACAATTAATGATTTTCCAACATATGGTAATTTATCAGGATAGAGCATTAAAGGTTAGTATGCATGTCCTATATGTGAAGAGAGTACAAATTGGATGCGGTTGAAACATTGTAAGAGGAATGTACTTCTTGGGCATCTTAGATTTTTACCTTATAGTCATCAATATTGTGGGTGGAGAAATGCATTCAATGGAAAATCAGAGGAAGGTAAAGCTCCTTTAGCACCGACTAGATATCAAATACTTGAAAAAGTACAAGGTTTGACCAATAAATTTGGCAAACCTTTTGCGGGAGAGCTGGTGAAAACTGGGTGGAAGAAAAAGTCAATTTTGTATATAAGACATTTCCTCGATGTGATGCATATTGAAAAAAAATGTATTTGATAGTGTTATTGGTACGTTACTCAATGTTTCAGGAAAGTCTAAAGATGGCATCAATGCAAGATTGGACTTGGTCGATATGGGAATAAGAAATGAATTGGGTCCCGTAAAGAAAGGAAATCGCACATATCTACCTCCAGCCGCTCATACTCTATCTAGAAAGGAAAAAAAAATTATGTAAATTTCTACTCGAAGTTAAAGTTCCAGAAGGATACTCTTCAAACATTAAAAATTTGGTTTGTATGAAAGACCTCAAGTTAAAAGGTTTGAAGACTCATGATTGTCATATTCTAATGGAGCATTTGCTACCAATAGGTATATGTTCCATTTTACCTGAAAAAGTTCGAAGAGCCTTAACTAGATTATGTCTCTTCTTCAGGGAAATTTGTAGTAAAGTGATCGATCCTCAGAAATTACCGACATTGTAGAGGGAAATTTTTGTTACTTTGTGTGAGCTTGAAATGTATTTCCCACCCTCGTTTTTTGATATAATGGTTCACCTTACTGTTCAACTGGTTAAGGAGACACAACTTTGTGGGCCAGCTTATATGAGATGGATGTATCCGATAGAACGATATATGAAAATATTAAAAGGGTACGTAAAAAGTAGAAGTCGAGCAGAATGTTGTATTGTTGAACGATACATTGTTGAAGAAGCTGTTGAATTTTGTACTGAATATATGTCCAATGTTGAATCCATAGGGCTTCCCATGTCTCGTCATTCGGGAAGAATGTCAGGAGAAGGGATAATTGGAAGGAGAATAATGACTATATCAAGGACAGAATGGCAGCAGACACAATTGTATGTTCTGCACAATGATGACGAGGTTCAACCGTATGTTACAATACACACGGATCAGTTATCTCGTTTGAACATGAATAGGAATCAAAATTGGATAACTCGAGAGCAGGATCAAAGTTTTATAACATGGTTAAATAATCACATAAAGTCAAAGTTTGATATAGACCCCAGATCAATTTCACAGAGATTGAGGTGGCTAGCAAATGGTCCGAGTTTACATGTCTTTTCTTACACTGGTTATGTTATTAACGGCTACACATTTTATACCAAAGAACAAGATGATCAGACCACTATGAAAAATAGCGGAGTCACTCTCGTAGCTGAAGCGATGCATGTCTCAAGTGCAAAAGACAAAAACCCAATATAAGCAAATCTATCATATTTTGGGGTTATCGAACGCATATGGGAGTTAGACTACACAATGTTTTGTGTTCCCATATTTGGTTGCAAGTGGGTCGATAATAGTAATGGCGTTCGAATTGATGAGTCAGGGTTCTTGCTTGTCGATTTTAATAGGGTTGGATACAAAGATGAGCCTTTTTATTTTAGCGTCGCAAGCTCAACAAGTGTTTTATGTCACTGATCCTGCTGATGATAAATGGTTTGTTGTCCTATCGACCAATAAAATAAGTGATGATAACAATAATGATGAAGATGTTGGTAATGATTTTTTATTTGCAACATCACAACCACATGAAATTGATTCAACTGATGATGGTTTATATCTTAGAGATGATCATGATGAGGGAATTTGGATTAATCCATCGTTTCGTATCGTTAATAATGGACAAACAAATGTGAATCCCACTAGGAAAAGAAGAAGGGCATCTTAATGTACATGTTTAATTGTTTTATATAAGCCATGTAATCTAAACTGAGTTCATGTAATTTAATTGTTTGATCTACTAGAATTGAGCATTTTAGTATTTAGCTTGAACTGTATTTGATTTTCTGCTTATATTTAGCTTGATCTTAGTGTTTTATACTAAGTTCATGTAATTTAATGTACGTTTGACCTGCCATAACTGATTTTCTGCTTATATTGAACTTGAAAACTTTATTTTAGTACTGGGAACTAAAATTGTTTGTTTAAACATGTTTAATTGTTTATTTGTTTAATAATAAACTTCATGTAATAATAAAATTTATTTTAATAATAAACTTCATGTAATTTATTTGTTTAAACATGTTTAATTGTTTTATATAAGCAGCCATGTATTTGATTTTTTGCTTATATTTATTTTCTGCTTATATTTAGCTTAATCTTAGTGTTTAATACTAAGTTCATGTAATTTAATATAAACTAGTAATTTACATGAACTGAACTGGAAAAAAAAATCCAAATATAGGTAATTTACATGAACTAAACTGAATATAAACTAAGGAGGTCACGAAGCTTTGTTTTATACCAAGTTAAAAGGTCCTTTAAAAAAACAGTAATATAACATAAGAAAACAAAGAGGCCTTTTAGAGCGCTTATTTGAAAAAGCGTTGTAAAAGAGCCTTTTAAAATAAAATAAGGAGGCCTTTTAGAGTGCTTATTTGAAAAAGTGTTGTAAAATGCCTTTAAAAAAACAGTCATATAACATAAGAAAACAAAGAGGACTTTTAGAGCGCTTATTTGAAAAAGCGTTGTAAAAGAGCCTTTTTAAAATAAAATAAGGAGACCTTTTAGAGCGTTA
>NC_021163.2:51535630-51551215 GCF_000331145.2 Cicer arietinum | reverse complement strand
CAGTCATATAACATAAGAAAACAAAGAGGTCTTTTACAGCGCTTATTCTACAAGCGCTGTATAGGAGACTTTTAAAAATAAAATAAGGAGGCATTTTAGAGCGCTTGTTTGAAAAAGCGCTGTTTCGAACCATACTTCAGTTTCTCCGAACCGTATTTCTGTGCATTTCTCCTACGAACCCTATGTATTTCGTCTACGTGTTTCGTCTCACTATTCAGGTTTTGAAGTTATTAATTTTTTGTTATCACTAAAATGTATGTTTAACTTATACAGATACGTAATTAGACTACTGCATGTTGAACTTGTTGAAGTTATACTGAACTGCATGTTGAACTTGTTGTAGATAAATGGATTCTAACAAGGTTTTGGATTGTCACAATTAGGAAGTTGTCAACACCAAGACTTACGAAAACGAAGTCAAACGTGGTGCAACCATAATGCAAAAGGTCATAAAAGCAAGGAGCAGTGGGATAAAATTTGAGGTATACTATACTTTGTTTTTTGTTTATTTTTTATCTTTTTTGAAAGCATGTACTTACTATATGAGTTTATTAGGTTGGATGGAATGGAAGTGGTCAGCCAATCGAGCCCAACAGCTCCATGTTTGTAAGTTACACTGGCACTGTTGTTCGTCAAAATATCCCCATTACAATCGATAACTGGAGAGATAAGGCGTTGAAGGATGCCAAAGATATATTGTTGAATGATATACAAGTAACTTTTTTGATCCACTCTTTTGTCATTTATAATTTTTTCCATTAAAATACTTTACTCAAACTATATCTTTATTTCGTTTGCAGACTGCTTTTGTTCTTGATGAGGTGAGAAAGAATTACGTCTTGAGAGTTGCCAGTAAAATACACTGAGGTTTTAGATCTCACCTCTCAAACTTCTATCTAAAAGATAGTGAGGGAAATATGAATGCAGAAGCTCCAAGAATATATAAACATTATATATCAAATGAAGAATGGAGTGCATTTGTATATAACGTTTCGACCCCGCGTTTGTAGTAAGTGATTAATTTTTTAACATTTGTGTTTTATTATTCATATTCATAGCGTATTTTAAATTTTTACACGATTGTTAATTTTTTTATATAGAATATAAGTAAGGCAAATCGTGAGAGGGCGAGAAATCCGACGCACCCACACAAAAAATCACGTATGGGATATGCACGTCTAGAGCAAAAACTTGTAAGTAATTAAACATGACTTTTATATAATGAAGGAATTTGTATTATAAACTATAGTTTCTAACTAATATTTTGTTTATGATCTTAACGAATAGCGACAAGACACCCAATCCGATCAACCATTAGGTCGTCATATATTGTGGAAGGAAGCTCGTGTAAATAAGGACGGAGTGGTTGATAACGAAAATGTTCAAAAAATAATAGAACTTTGTGTACGTATATGATCACTTTAATATTTTTTAATATTGTATATTATCACTTTAATATTTTTTAATATTGTATTTTAAAAATGATATTGAACTTATCTTTTTAATCCTACATGTATTTTAGGAGAATATCGAACAAAGTTCGGAAAATAAAGAGGGCAACAAAGAAAGTTGCAGGGACATTCTAGGTAAAGTGTTTAATGTTCCTGAATATTCTGGCCGCGTGAGGGGGAAAAGATTTGGCGTAACTCCTAAAAGCTATTTTTCACAAGAGAAGCGCCAAAATCCATCCAATGAGGAAGTATTAGAGAATCTCAAACTCCTATCAAAGCAAGTAGCACTCTTGGTGAAGACGAATAAAGACAAGCAACTCCCGGATCAGATCCAAATGGAGAGGAAAACGCGAGTTGCAACGTTGGTCTCAAAACTCTTCCCGAGGTAATTAATTACTTACTTATGTAATTACTTACGTATTAACCATACTTATGTATTAATCATTGATTTAGGGTGTCACTTCATGCGTTCTGTACTTATCCTCCCCTACTCATCGGAAGGTCGGAAAGGAAACATTGTACAATACTTCGGGAGAAGTATTGCACAACACAGCGATCCCTGCGGGCCATGTCAAAGTATCACATGTCATTGCTTTGGAACCAGATGCACTGTTTCTTATACCGGACAACGATGCAGATATGAGGTTTTTGGGCGAAGCAGTTGGTAGTTACGTGGCATGGCCCACACATCTTGTTGCCATTGATAAGGTATGTTTAATTAATTGAAATGTATGTTTAATTGATATGTATATTTAATTGCTGATTTTTTTCCGCTGCTAACTTTAATTTCACATTTATATTTAGATTCTAAAAAAGCATAAAGGGAATGATAACAAGATTCCCAGAAATGAGTCAATTTCATCGCCCGAAAAGGTTTGTCACATTTATTCCCTAAGGTTTGTCATTTTTTCAGATTCAATAAACTAACATTTAACCTCATTTTTTCAGATTCAATCAAATAAACCACCTGCACAGCTAAATAAAGCTGGCAAACCTCAAAAATTGGAGAGTAATAAAGCTGGAAAACTACAAAAGCTTGAGGGTAATAAAGCTGCCATAGTTGCAGCTAAAAAACTGGATCGGGGAACATCAGTCGCTGCTGCTCCTAAAATAAGTCAGTCATGCCTTGCTAAATACGAGGTGTGTCTTGACATCCAAGTAAAAAGGAATATGGGCAGCAACGACGATTCACACATCATAACCATGAATAAAGTTATATTCGGAGATGAGTATGAAGAATTTCTTGAAAATGAGCACATATACGAACTTCTCAACCATAAGGAGCTGAGTGCTACTGTCATCAGCTTGTACATAAGGTAAAAAACTACTTTTAATTGCATTTATTGGTAATTAATTAAATTTGTTGATAATTAATCTAAGTTTAAATTTTCATTGAAGGTTTTTGCATGAGAAGTTGGTGTGCTTGCGCAGATTGTCAAATAGATATCCATTCTTGTCTCCGCATAAGCTTTCAATGTGTAAACTCGATCCAGTGAATGTAAAAAAATACATTGTAGATATGTTATTAGGAAATATAGAGAAGGATAAGTTGTTCTTTGCACCATATAATTCAGGGTACGTAATTATATGTTATTTATTTATATCTTTTTTAATTTATGAGATCTTATATTTATTAGTTGTGTAAACAAAATTGCCAACCAAATTTTTGTTGTTGTAGGGCACATTGGGTGCTATTTGCAATCAATGCGACCTCTGAAGTTGTATACTATTTAGACCCCTTGCACGGCAATTACAATAATCACTCTGATATAAAGACTATGTTCGACACGTAAGTAATGTGTTTGTTAATGTATAAATAATGTGTTTGTTAATGTTATAATAATCACATTTATTTATTCGATAGTGCTTTACAAGTTTTTTGAGCTCAACGAGGTGCTACAGTGTCCAAGCAAAAGTCTAATAACATCACATGGATTCCAATAAAGGTTTGAAATATATGCCTTTAAATTTTCATTTACAAATATATGCCTTTACAATCAATGCACAAATATTTTATTGACTTATATGTTTTATTTTATAGTGCCCTCGTCAAATGAACAACATCGGCTATGGGTACTATGTATTGAGATTCATGAAGGAGATTATTGATAGGAATCAAACTATTATCCCAGAAACGGTACGATATTTTCATTATTTGATTTTCATATATAAATTATGTATATATTTGATTCTAACTTATTTATGTTCAATTTTTATATTGCACAGTACTTTGACAATTCCAGTCCAACATACTCTAAGAAAGATCTAATTGAATTAAAGGAAGACTGGTGTCAGTATGTGCTTGAAATGAAAATTATTTGATTTTCTGGGAAATAGCATGCTGCAAGGGATCTGAATATTATATGGTAGCTAGTTTTGTTCTGTGTAATAATGTTAGTTATATGTATATGAATATGTGTTGTTGTACAATATCTAAATTGTATATGTAGTTAAGTTATATATGTATCTGAATATGTTATGTAAATTAAGTTATAAAGTTAAGTTATATAGTTTTGTTTTTGTGTACTGATTGTGTGAATTGATTCTGAATATGTATCTGCATATGTTCTGTTGTTGTGTGAACTGATTCTAGATGAAAATGATTTTGGAAAAAAAACTAAAAGACAGCGCTTTCTAAAAAAATGCCATAAAAAACCAAAAAGCGCTTTTTAAAAAATTTAATTTACAACGTTTTTAAATAAAAAAAATGCACCTTTTATAACGCTTTTTTTAAAAAGCGCTGTAAAATGTGCACTATAATGCATATATTGAATGCACCTTTTACAGCGCTGTAAAATGTGCACTATAATGCATATATTGAGTGCACATTTTACAGTGCTTATTTGAAAAAAGCGTTGTATAATGTGCACTATAATGCATATATTGTGTGCACATTTTACAGTGCTTATTTGAAAAAGCGTTGTAAAATGTGCATTATAATGCATATATTGAGTGCACATTTTACAGCGCTTTTTTGAAAAAGCGCTGTAAAATATGCATTATAATATATATATATATTGAGTGCACTTTTTACAGCGCTTATTTGAAAAAGCGTTGTAAAATATGCATTATATTGCATATATTACAGCGCTTTTTTAAAAAAGCGCTGTAAAATGTGCATAACAAGCGCGCGCAATATATTTGTATATTTTATAGTGCTTTTTTTTTTATAACAAAAAACGCTATAAATGGCTTAAAAAAAACGCTGTAAAATCCTATTTTTCGCGTTGTGGTCCCACCGTGTACTTGTACCATGAATGCCATGACTTAATGAATGCAATGCATATGTAATGTTATGTATGCAATCTACATTTCATCAATACGATTAATGTAACTATTTAATCAACTCAACAAGGTCATAGAATTAAAAGGTAACTAAACTTCAATAATTCATCAAGAAAATCCTAGATGGTTGTTCATTTATATAGGGTTTTGCATTTTGATCAGGAAGCATGGACTAGAGGCAGACTCCGACCAGAGACAACGTGATTAGAGGAAGTATGGATCAGAGGTAACATGACCAAAAATAGATTTTTGATAAGAGGCAACACAATCAGATGATGCTTGGATTAGAGACAACATGACTAGAGACAATTTTTTTTATCAAAGGCAGTGTGATCAGAGGATGTTAGGATCAGAGGAAACATGATCAGAGACATACTAATCAGCGGCAACATGATTTGAGTCATTCTTGGATCAAATGCAGCATGATCAGAAGCATATTCTGACCATAGGCAACATGATCAGAGTAAACAGAATCAAAGGCATCCAGAGGAAATATAATCAGAGGAAACAAGTGGAAACAAAATCAGAGGCATGCAAAGAAAACAAAATGAGAGGCAGGTAGAGAAATATCGAATTAGAGGCAACTAGATGAAACAAAATTAGAGACAGACAAAGGAAACATAATTAGAGACAGCTAGAGGAAAACAGAATCAGAGGCAGCCAGAGGAAAACAGAATCAGAGGCAGCCAGAGGAAAACAGAATCAGAGGCAGCTACAGGAAAACATAATCAAAGGCAACCAAAGAAAAACATAATCAAAAAAACGCATTAAAGAGGGTTGAGAGAAAACACATTAATTTTTCACTTTGTCCACCACAGCTAACCCTCATTTCTTAATTTTTTTTAACACATCATAATCATCACACAAACATATGCAAAATGGATGATTTTATAAGAGTGGAATGCAATTTTTTAACATTTCTTATATGCTAAACATTTCAGTCTCTCTCTCTCTCTCTCTCTCTCTCTCTATCTCTCTCTCTCTCTCTCTCTCTCTCTCTCTCTCAAATTAAGGAACCCATTATTCAACCCAGGAAGTCATTTTGAGTAGTAAAATAAAATAGAAATCTAACCTAGAACCCCCATGCAAAATGTGAAAAGCAATTCTAGAAAAGAACTCACTGTTTTCTAAGGAATTTGTCTCCAATTTGAGTTGATTTGGGGGAAGTTATCTACTATTCCCACGCAAAATGTGAAAAACAATTCTAGAAAAGAACTCACTGTTTTCTAAGGAATTCGTCTCCAATTTGAGTTGATTTGGGGGAAGTTATCTACTATTCCCACGCAAAATGTGAAAAGCAATTCTAGAAAAGAACTCACCGTTTTCTAAAGAATTCGTCTCTGATTTGAGTTGATTTGGGGGAAGTTATCTACTATTTTAGCCTTTAATTTCTTTAGTCTTCGCTCCTTTCTCCAATTTCTTTGGAGTTTTTCCTAATTGTCTTTGACTTCACCTTAGTACAATTTGGCTGATTACTAAAGATTGAGGTTGGAAACATACATGCAAGGGGTCGAAGAAAGTATGGGGAACTTTAGTGAGCTGTTGTATTTGAAAGATTTTGGAAATAAGGGGAAAAAGAAAGAATGGGGAGATCGATGAACACTAATATGTGTTGGTGTTTCTTTACATAATGTTATTTTTTGTTATTTTTTGGAAGTGTGTATTTCGAATGATAAAATGAAGTATGGTTAATAATAGTGAATGAAAAAGGAGTGAGAAAGAAAAGTGGTTTGGTCTCCTTTTGACATTTGGACAATTTTAATGTTACTATTTTCTTATTTCTACTTTAAACTTAAGTCAACTATTACTAAAAATATATATTAATATTTAATAAATTTTTAATAATCTATTTTAATTATCTAATTACTATCTGAATCTTCTAAAGTTGTGATAGGACTCTTATTGTAAGTGTCTAATTGAGATGAGTGAGTGATAAAAAATTTGTGTAGTGTTATTTTGAGGAAGTGTTCAATTTTTTTAAACTATATTTATATTGAAAGACGAGATATTAAAAGACAATAATTGGGGAAAAAATGAATTATGGGTAAAAATGTTTGATGTAGTTTACTTTTCAAAACATATTTTGAAAATAAATTTACCCAACAAGTTTTTTTGTTCCCTACTTTAAAACAACTTTTAAAAACTGGTATTAACTTTTTTTTTCTTAAACATAGTTTTTAGAATGCAAAAGAGTATTTAAATACTAAAATCCAAATTAAATCAAACGGATCTTTAGTGTTTTGATGACTATTTTTATAATGGAAATGACGAGACTGAAAACTATTCTACAATTCAAAAACTATTCTATAATTCAGATAAAGCCACAAAAAATTTAAAGAAATTGATCTAGTCCGCAACTCGGCCTTTATATTTTGTTCATGTTTTACATTAACTTTTTATCAATAATTATTAAATTTTCAATTTTATTCAAAAAATATATTTTTCTTATATAGTTGGTGTATAAAATGATTTTAAAATAGATAAAACATGGCCGGATGAACCGAAAGATTTAATCCAAATTCCAAACCAATTAATTTTGTTCTAATTTTCTAATAATTGGGTCTGACTTAATCAAAAATTAAAATTAATGCTCGAATTATCAAAATAACTTTTGAAAGATACACATAGTCAACATAGTTTTTGGTCATTATAACTTTAGAATCAAATTGATCGATTTTTTAATAATCCAATAACTAATTTGAAGTTTTGATTGAATTAATGATCAAATTGACAATTTCCTAAAATTTCATAAACTAAAATAATAATTTACCTTTAAATTAATTCCCTCGTACATCTGTATATCACCTAAAAAGAAAGGGTGGAAGGGCAGGGAGTGTCTGCTGGAGTTGTGTAACGAAATAGATGAGGTGTTGAATAATATGCATATTAGAAACCCTGTTTCATTATTATGAATATTCACACGCTGTGTGATACATTTGAAATAATAGTTTTTCTCACTTGAGGATTTACAAAGATAGAGCTATCTTATATACAAACGAATTTTGATAACAAACTAACTACCATGGTGCTCAACAGCCTAACCGATAGATAATAGAATTTTAAACTAACACATCGACTTGGTAAAGCTAACTCTACTATATCCTAATACGGGGAAAATAAGATAATATAAAAAGGGTGTTTTACGTGTTTTTCATGATGAATTGTATACAAAGTTGAATCAAACTGAACACAATCTCTACGAATTAATTTATCGTGTGTAGGTTACTTTAATATATTAAGTTAAAGTAGATTCTTTTATTGCCTCACTATTATTTTGATTATTATATTAGTTCATTACATCTAAATATTTGGTTATAAACTGTTCATCTCACTCTCATATAAATTATATATGCCCCCATATATATATAAATAAAATTATTTCAATGGAATATGACTCTAGTTGCTTTTATTTAAAAAAAAAAAAAAAGAATGATATAGGAATACAAATTTGGACATAAATGCAATACAATGATGTATAAGTATATAGAAAAAGTAAAACAAGTGAGACCAATTGTATTCCTATATCATTTCTCTTGAAAAAATAACTATGGCAAGTCACAAATTATTTGACCATTAAAAGTAATATGTATAAGAAAAATTCCTAATAAAATATTAAAAATATTTAAAATATGCGGAAATTTTATTTAATTGAACAAAATAAATCATGAAATAAATTAAAAAAAAATTAAATTGAAGAATAAATCTATCCATTAAAAAATTATTTTTCATATATGGTTGCATATATATGTAACACTCCTAAAAATCAGGAAATGAGGACCATGAAAGTAGCATTATAGGAAGGACTTGGTCTCTCACCATAAACCAATATTCTTCATCACCAATATTCTGTTTTCTTACAAAATCTCTTTCATTGTCAATCGATGTTGTTTAATCTAATTGCGTTTGTTATCCTACCATGAATAATTTAAGACTTTCCTTGTAGCATTGAGAGAGAATGTTGGGTTTTCGATTTGGGTTTGGATAGGGTCTAATTGAGTTGACGGTGGTAATTTGAAGAATACATATACATTCTATTTCTCGTTAATGAAAATTTGTTTGGAAAATCTTCTTCATGAATAAGGATAAAAAATAAAAATGTCTAATAGGTCACATGCAAGGAGTATGATGCATGCATGCAAATAAATTTTCCTAGATCTTAGAAAATAAATGAAACTATACAAGTGTAACTTTGGCAATAGCAATTGAAAGTAATGGCTTCATTGACAAGCCAACCTTCAAAGAAATCTTTACGTAATTCTGGAGGATCAAGCAGTTCTCAACAAGGAGGCCGTAACTCAAGCGGAGGGCCAAGTATAAAATTTGCCAGGCGAACATCGAGTGGGAGATATGTTAGTTTATCAAGAGATGACATTGAAATGTCTTCAGATGTGTCAGCAGACTATATGAATTACACTGTTCACATTCCCTCCACCCCTGATAACCAACCCATGGATACTTCTGTTGCAATGAAAGCCGAAGAGCAATATGTTTCCAATTCTTTATTTACAGGGGGATTCAATAGTGTTACTAGAGCCCATTTAATGGACAAGGTTATTGACTCTGAAGTTACTCATCCTCAAATGGCAGGTGCTAAAGGTTCTTCATGTTCAATTTGTGATGGAAAAGTTATGAAGGATGCAAGAGGAAATGATGTCACTCCATGCGAGTGTAGGTATGTATATAATGTAAGAGCTTTGCATATGTTTGTGTGCGTATGAATTTATTATTATCAACAATTATTATTATCAACATGACCAACAGTCAAGTTAACTAGATTTTTATTTATAAATAATGACAACTATTAGGTTCAAGATATGTAGAGATTGCTTTTTAGATGCACAAAAAGAGACTGGTACGTGCCCTGGTTGTAAGGAGCATTATAAAGTTGCAGAATACGAAGATGATACAGATGAATATTCGCACACAACATTGCCATTACCAGCACCAGATGGTTCTAAACAAAATCCAAACAATATGTCAGTTATGAAGAGAAATCAAAATGGAGAATTTGATCACAATAAATGGTTGTTTGAGACCAAAGGAACTTACGGAGTTGGCAATGCTTATTGGCCGCCAGATGATGATGATGGTGATGATGGCTTTCAAGGAGCGTTTGATGACGCTGAGAAGCCTTGGAAGCCTCTAAGTCGAAAAACACCAATTCCTTCTGCCATTATAAGCCCATACAGGTTAGATTTATATATTTATTATGATTTTTCCATAGTTTCAATTCAGCTAGATATTATTCCATGGTTTCATATATGCAAACACTCACATTGGCTAGTTATAATTATAACTAATTGTGCATAAATTTAATCAATTTGTAGGTTGCTTATAGCTATTCGTTTAGTAGTGATGGGGTTCTTTTTACATTGGAGAGTGGTACATCCAAATGAAGATGCAGTATGGTTGTGGCTAATGTCAGTTACTTGTGAGATATGGTTTGGCTTCTCATGGATACTCGACCAAATCCCAAAGGTTTCTCCTGTCAATCGTTCCACTGACCTTGATGTTCTTCATGAGAAATTTGACAGTCCATCTCCATCCAATCCAACAGGGCGATCTGATTTGCCTGGTGTAGACCTCTTTGTATCCACTGCTGATCCAGATAAAGAGCCACCACTTGTAACTGCTAATACTATTCTTTCCATATTAGCAGTTGATTATCCTGTGGAGAAGCTCGCTTGTTATATTTCGGATGATGGAGGTGCTCTATTGACTTTCGAAGCCATGGCTGAGGCTGCTAGTTTTGCTGATTTATGGGTTCCCTTTTGTCGAAAACATAACATTGAACCAAGGAATCCTGATACTTACTTTTCCTTAAAAGTTGACCCCACCAAGAATAAGAGCAAACTAGATTTTGTGAAGGATAGAAGAAGGGTGAAGAGGGAGTACGATGAGTTTAAAGTGCGTATAAATGGCCTTCCAGATTCCATTAGGAGAAGATCTGATGCATTTAACGCAAGAGAGGAAATGAAGATGATGAAGCATTTTAAGGAGAGTGGGGCGGATCCTTCAGAGCCTATTAAAGTATTAAAGGCTACCTGGATGGCGGATGGTACTCATTGGCCTGGTACTTGGGCTTCTCCTTCTAGAGAACACTCAAAAGGTGACCATGCTGGAATACTTCAGGTATTTGCTTATATATTATATATCCATTCAAATTTTGTCAAAAACTTACACAATAACATTTGACATATAACTTAATTGTATACATGCCTATGAATAGGTGATGTTGAAGCCGCCTAGTCCCGATCCATTAATGGGAAGTGCAGACGACAAGATAATAGATTTTAGTGAGGTGGACACACGTCTACCGATGTTTGTATATGTATCTAGAGAGAAAAGGCCAGGTTATGAACACAACAAGAAAGCTGGTGCGATGAATGCATTAGTTCGAGCATCAGCAATCTTGTCAAATGGGCCATTCATTCTCAATCTGGACTGTGATCATTATATATATAATTGTAAGGCAGTACGTGAAGGAATGTGCTTCATGATGGATAGAGGCGGTGAAGACATATGCTATATTCAATTCCCCCAAAGATTTGAAGGTATTGATCCCTCAGATCGTTATGCCAATCACAACACTGTATTCTTTGACGGAAACATGAGAGCCCTTGATGGTCTTCAAGGTCCTGTTTATGTGGGAACTGGATGCATGTTTAGGAGGTTTGCATTGTACGGCTTTGATCCTCCCTCGGGTGATTGGGATGCGAAAAAATCTAAAAAGGATAATATTGAAGAAGCCGCTGAAACTACACCAGCCTTAAATGCTAGTGAATTTGATGAAGATCTAGACGTAAACTTGTTGCCTAAACGATTTGGTAATTCAACCATGTTGTCTGAAAGCATACCGGTTGCTGAGTTCCAAGGTCGACCTATTGCCGATCATCCTGCCATCAAGTATGGACGCCCACCGGGTGAACTAAGGGCCCCTCGTGAACCACTTGATGCTAGTACTGTTGCTGAATCCGTCTCTGTAATTTCTTGTTGGTATGTATACCTTTCCTAACACACACATATATCAGTAGGTAATATGAAAAAATTAAATTAAAAAAGATATATGATATTACATATAGGTATGAAGATAAGACAGAATGGGGAGACAGAGTAGGATGGATTTATGGGTCAGTGACAGAGGATGTGGTTACAGGTTACCGCATGCACAATCGTGGATGGCGTTCTGTGTATTGCATAACAAAGAGAGATGCATTTCGTGGATCAGCGCCAATTAACCTCACTGATCGACTTCATCAGGTTCTGAGATGGGCCACTGGTTCTGTTGAGATCTTCTTTTCTAAGAACAATGCTTTTCTCGCTAGTAAGCGCCTTAAACTTCTTCAACGTCTCGCTTACCTCAATGTTGGAATCTACCCTTTCACTTCCATGTTCCTCATTGTCTATTGCTTCCTTCCTGCACTTTCATTGCTCTCTGGTTTTTTTATTGTTCAAACTCTTAGTATCGCTTTCTTGCTCTATTTGCTCACCATGACATTGTGTCTGGTGCTCTTGGCCGTTCTTGAGGTTAAGTGGTCTGGCATAGAGTTGGAGCAATGGTGGAGGAACGAACAATTTTGGCTCATTTCTGGCACTAGTGCTCACCTTGCTGCTGTGGTGCAAGGACTTTTAAAAGTGATTGCTGGAATTGAAATTTCTTTTACTTTGACGTCAAAATCGGGAGGAGAGGACGATGATGACATTTTTGCAGATTTGTATATAGTTAAATGGAGCTCACTTATGATTCCACCAATTGTTATTGCTATGATAAATGTGATTGCTATTGCAGTTGCATTTTCTAGAACAGTTTATAGTGCAAACCCACAATGGAGTAAGTTCATTGGAGGAGCATTCTTTAGTTTTTGGGTACTTGCTCATTTGTATCCATTTGCTAAAGGGTTGATGGGAAGGAGAGGAAAGACTCCCACCATTGTATTTGTGTGGTCTGGTCTCATTGCAATTACACTTTCTTTGCTTTGGGTTGCCATTAGTCCACCCAAAGCTTCTGATGGACAAGGTACTGGGGGAGATTTCCAATTTCCATGAAATGTTAATGCTAATATCCCTGCCTTTGATGATTTCATCACAATATATGTATGCATGTAAAAATATTAATATATCAGTGTAAATCTAGCTTTATACATTGGATGTATCTTGGCTTCATGTTGTAATAGAACTTAGCGAATTATTTTGCATTGATTTTATCTTTAGAACATAGATTTGATCATGTGAGTTGTACGCTAGAAGTTTTATGTTAGACTGCATAAGGGAATGGATCAAAATAATTCTTTATGAAGAAAAAAAACTCTTTTATATGCTAGAAAAATTTATTGACATGGATAAACTCTATTCTTAAGCACAAGTTATGTTAAAGATTACCAAACCAATTCAAAATACTAAATGAAAATTTTGAATATTAACTTATATTGAATAGGACGTCAGTTAACAGTTCATGAAACTTTCAATGTTTGTATTAATGGGCACGTGTTTTTCCCTTCAAACTAATCTACATCCATAAGTGGTCATTCCAATTTTGACTCAAAAGTTGGCCACAAAATTCAGAAGGATCAAATTATTCCTAAAGCCACCAAATCGTGGCCCACTGTTTTTGTTGGCAGACCCTCTCTTTTTGCTCCTCTCCTTGGATCTAGCTCAAGAAAATCATCTCTCTCTGAATCCTCTTAGTCGCAATCAAGCTCTTGCGGAAACACAATTTTGTGTTGTGATTGGATCACTGAGTCTGATATTATCATTGTCAATTTTAGATTTTGAGCCAACCATGAGAAAGATGTGGCTGCAGCCTGCAAGAGTGTGGAATGGGGGCAAGGAACTGGGTGTGGTTGACACTTGGCAGTGCTTTTAATGATTCGTACACAGCTCAAATCTTTACAATGGAGAAGAGTGATTAGGCTGGCCGAGACAAGATGGTAGCAAGAGAAAGAAATTCATGATGAATATTGTGTCATACAATATTCGAGGGTGTGGCAATCCTACCAAAAGTAGAAGGTTAAAGGAGTTTGTTTTACAAGGTAAGTTTGATTTATGCCTTGTTCAAGATACAAAGAAATCATCTGTAGATGAAGCTTTTGTGTGTAGTTTATGGGGGTATGAAGCTATTGAACGAACCAAAAAATACGATGTGGGTCTATCTAAATTTTTTATCAAAAAATATTAAGCAATCATTTAATTAAGCATGTCATTTGATTTCTTGGGAAACAATTTGCAATGTGAATCAAGAAGGTGGACTTGGCTTCAAAAATCTCAAAGTACTTAATCATCCATATATGACCAAACTTGTCTAGCAATTAGTTGCGAAACAACAACAAATTTTTTGGGTTCAATTAGCTTGAACCTAGTATAATTGTGGTATTATGAACACCCCTCGTATCAAATAACGCAAAATTGCTTCTAATACTTGGAGGAATATTTGTAAAGTGTGGCTCAATACCAAAAGTAATGTGTGATAAATTATCTGTGATGGTTATTCTACAAAATTTTGGAAGGATCGATGAATACCATGATGTTGAAAGCTTGTTGACTCAATACCTCAAGTTATTCCACCTAGAGAATCTGAGTTTTTTGTATTGAGCTACACCAATGATACAAATTAGAATTGGAGTAAACTGCAACAAATTATGTTTGAGTCATTCTAGGAGAAAATTTGATCATTGAAGCCTCCAATTGATGCTTCTCCAGATTTCCTCACATGGCTGGCAGCCATTGACGGGCAATTTACTCTCAAGTCAACCTATAATAATCTCACAAACTATGAGACCAATGCTAACTTGATAATATTGTTCAAGGAAGTTTGGAACTAGCAGGCTCCAGCCAGAGTTAGGATGATGCTTTGGTAGATGTCACATGGAAAACTCCTAACAAATGCTAAGAGATGTCATAGATGCATGGCCTCCGAAGACCTCTGCCAGAGTTGTCTCTCTACACTTAAGATCCTTATGCAAGTTTGAGGGATTGTGAAGATATCCAACTACTTTAGAATAGAGTTATTAAACTTGAATTTTGGAGTAAATTCTTTAGCCTCGACAATTATGTTTAGATTGAATGGAATCTTACTCACAATGACATTGGAAACATATCTTAGGCATGAAAAATGTTCTTTGACGTGGCAGTTAATGAACTCTGAAAAGATTGAAACTCTTAGGTTTTCTCCCCAAGTACAAAGAGATGGAGCGATTTGTGGCATTACATCTCTAATCAAGTTGACTTTATTCATAACTCTTCGATCTAGAGTAAGGTTTTAAAGCAGAACTTGATTAACCCTAATCAAAAAACATGGATTAAACACCCTAAGGGAATTATGAAGATGAACATTTATGGTGCTTACACCCATATTGATGGTGCCACGTGTGTGTCCATTAACTAAATCTAACTTTGAGGAACAAATATGCAAACATAAAGTCTTGCATTGACATCACAAATTTGAAATAACTTTTCTTTCCTAAGGCTGCGCAATGCTCAAAGTAAATATATGCAACCATCACGAAAAGTGTGAAAAATTCTTGCTAATAAAAAAGATAGCAAGTACAACCATAGTCATTATTCATACACTTAGACCACAAATTTGAAATAACTTTTCTTTCCAAGACACCATAAAGCTCAAGGCTTAAAAATACAACCATTAGGAATGTAAGAAAAATTTATTAGTCAATAAAAAAGATAGCATGTGTAGTTATAATCATTATTCATGTATTGAGACCACAAATTTAAAATAAAATGTATTTCTTAATGTAGCACAAGACTAAAGGCGTAAAGATGCGACCATTGAAAAAATATAAAAAAAAAAAAAAAAAAAAAAAATTTTCTAGAAAAAAAAAAAAAAAAAAAAAAAACC
>NC_021163.2:51532959-51535592 GCF_000331145.2 Cicer arietinum | reverse complement strand
AAAAAAAATAAAAAAAAAAAAAAAAAAAAAAAAATTTCTAGTCAATAAGAAAGATAATATAGACAACCATAAACATTATAAGTACATTGAGACCATACTTTTGCAACCCAAGGTTCATTCCTCCCAGCATCTTCTCAACTTTTTAAAAAGAACTCTATTCACCCAAATTTTGCACGGTCTTTCACCAAGTTAAATGGGGGGGTCAACTTGAATGGTAGTGTCTAAAATCTTAACTATGCATCAAAAATCGATGTTGTGGCATATTGAATCAATATTGTTTTTAATGATGTGGCATCTAACTCAACATTTTTTGATAAAATAATTAAATATAAAAACACTAATAATTAAATAAATTAAAAAATTATATAAAAATACGAAGAAACAAAATATTTATCCTTTCCTTTCTCTTATTAATTATTATTCAATCCAAAATCTATAATTTCTCTTTTACTTTTCTCATCTCCTTCTCATTTTGTTTCTCTTAACAAATACCAATAAAGTTACTATCACTAGGGGTAGCAACAACAGGTTGAACCGTTGATCCGACCCGTTTTGCCTGCCATTTTAGGCAGATTGACATGGAGATTTAAACTCGTCTACTTAAGTTGGTTTCTCTCGTTTAACCCGCCAAAGAAACGAGACATTCATGGGACATAGCAAGTTGTCTATTCAGACAAAATGTAAAAAAATAATAATAATAAAAATAAAATTATTTTTTTAAATGTGACTTTAATTGGATTGTTTTTTTCCAACTTTTTTATTAACCAAACTAAAACAATAAAATTGAGGCATTAACTTATTCAACCCAAACTAAAGACTAATTATGAAACATTCTACTTTGGAACATTGCTATTAATTTACTGATAAATTCATTATATATTTTTGTTGATAAGTTTAATTATTGATAGTTTTTTACATATGTAAATTTTATTTTATTTATTCAAATTACATAATGTAAATTTTATTATTGTTGATAAATTTAATTAAACTTTTCTCATTATTGAGAAATGAGTCACTAAAGAAACATTTGACACATATAATTTATAAACAGATAAATACTTTTTATTAATCATTAGTTAAATTTATTACTTTTTCATATCTTTTAAATAAAAAGAGAATAATTAACTAAGAACAATTGTAATACATTAACTAAGAACAATTACAATACACTAACTTAAGAACAATTGTAATACACTAATTATATCATTGTGGTGTGTAATTTTTTACTTGACCACTTAAGTTAGCCTACTATGCGTCTCTTTTTGGCAGACTAATCACGGAACGGTCTGGTCCACTCTGCCATCCCTAACTACCACTGATCTTAAAAAAATCTAATAACAACATATCATTTTATTAAATAGAGATTAATTAGTTCAGTGTGTATTAAGTAGTAGATAATGAGTTTTTAGATATTAAATAAACTAAGTTCGAGTCCGATACACAAACTTAGTTCATGTTTATAAAGATTGGGTTCAAGTATCTTTAGTTGAATAAAGTTGGTATATGTAACACTTGTAAATTTTAAATATTTAAATTATACTCAAACTTAATTCAAATCTGTTTACATGCACTCAATTTAAGACATTTATACAAACTCGACTAAACTGCATCTACGTAATTTCAATTCAAATATGTTTAGGTTAGTTAAGCTTAATTTACATACCACTTATAAATTATAAATTTATAGATATTACTCAAATTTAGTTTAACTACATTTACACACTTCAATTTAATTATGTTTTGTGATACTCTCTGTAAGACCCTTAATTTTCTAAATTCTAATTTATGCGATTTTAGGGTATTTGGTGTTAAATTGCTTAAGCATTTAGCATAATTGAATTTTAATTTTGGGAATTAAATATCAAAATCATATTTTATTAGAGTTAATAATATGTTTAACATTTATATATATTTTAATATATATATTTTGAGACCCGATTTAAATTATTTGTTAGAGAATTATTTAATTAGGTTACGAAAAATTTAATACCGGGCAGTTTTGTTAAAATATCTCGGGTTGCTGAAAATTGTATCTGTCAACTGAGTTGTGACGAGAGTTGATATTTTTAACAAAAAGTGATTTGGAAAGTGACGAGTGAAATGATAATTTTATAAAATATCTATATTTTTTAGATATATTTAGTTTTGTTTTAATAATATATATATATATATATATATATATATATATATATATATATATATAAAGTAATGTATGTATATATATAAGAAAGCAAGGAAAGTTAAGTATATATATTAAGTAATGTATGTATATATATAAGAAAGGAAGGAAACAGAAGGAAAAGAGAAAACATGCGAGAACGTCTTTCCTCTTCCTTCTCTGTTTCTAAATTTTATTTATTTTAAAAACCCACAAACACAAAAACCTTCACTTTTCTCCTAGATCTAAGCTTCGTTTCGAGAAGTGACATAAGAGGAAGTTGTCCATTGCCACGCTGCGGTGCTAGTGAGCTAGTTTTCGACGCGACATCACGAACTTAAATTTTACCAGAATTAATTACGGTACCGTAATCGCGTGTTAGAGCTATCGTTAAGGTAAGGGCTCCTTCCAAACTTTTAGTTTGCATTTAGGACATTATTTGTGATTTTGTGGAAAAGAAATTTGATGTATTTGA
>NC_021163.2:51532437-51532843 GCF_000331145.2 Cicer arietinum | reverse complement strand
AGATGTGATTTATTTGTGGATTTTGTAGAAAATGAATTGATGAAATTTGGTGGTTTATGTGTAAAAATGTGGAGTTTTGAAATTGGGTGAGTTATGTTTGAATTGTTGAAATTTAATTGAGGTGCTATATATGTGTTGTGGAATTGAATTGATTGAGTTTGGTATGAATTGGCGGTAATTAAATTTGATGTGTTTGAGTTACGTAATCAGTTATTTTCAAATAAATGAGTTTGAACTGAATTTGAAATTTTACGAAAAATTTAGAGTTGTTAAAGTTGTGAAAAAATTCAAATTTTAACTAAGTTAAAGAGTTTGAGCAAAAAGATAGATTGAAATTAAAAATGGTTAGAGTTTAAAATATTACTCTTTTAACTACTCTTTGATTGAGTTTAAAAAGAAAAAAAAA
>NC_021163.2:51491005-51532001 GCF_000331145.2 Cicer arietinum | reverse complement strand
AGAGTATGCTCATGCATTTCATAGTACATGGTGACCGCGATGGGGCCATGGTGATAGTGGTGACCGTGATGGGCCACGAGATGATGTCATGTGAATTGTTGGTTCATCTTATCCTTGCGGGGATTGTCGCGTCGTGCTGATCTGTGAGAGATTGCACTCTAGAATGTGCTGATCTGTGAGCGATTGCACTCTAGAAAATTGTGTTGGTCTGTGAGCGACTGCATTCTTGTATGTCGTGCTGGTCTGTGAGAGACTGCACGCTAGTAAATCGTGTTGATCCGTGAAAGATTGCACCTCGGTAATTAGTACTGGTCTGTGAGAGGCTGTACAATTATGATTTACGCCCCTCGAGGAGGGTTTTGGTTTGGAATTCTGAAATGATGCATTTTGGCATATACGCTTTGCATTAGAGTGTTTGGCACGCGAGTCATGTTTGTTATACTTTGATAATTGTATATGCATATTCGGTTGTTGTTGTGATTTGTCGTAATTACTTTGAGGTGTGAAGTTAGGTTGATCAAGTTTTGATGTATTTATGTGTTCATAATTGATTTAATGAATATTCGATGTGTGATTGATGTGTGAATTTGTAGAGATTAATTTGGTGTTAATTATGTGTTCATAGTTGATAACATTAATGTTTGAAGTGTTGATTGATTCAGAGCCATTTTAGAATTGAAAATCTGCCTTTTCTCAATTGTATTCGGCTACGACAATGCAGTTTGTCAAAACTTCATTTTTCAACATTGTTTATGCATTTTTGGACATATGAAAACCCTTTCGAGGAGTATGCTAAGACGAAAGGTTCTTTTGAGCATTTGAAAATATAAGAATTTTGTTATGTGATGTTTGTTAATTTCGGTTGGTGACCTTTACAATTATTGTGAAAATCTGAGGTTTGCCCTCAGATAAGAACCAGGATCATCCTACCGGTTAGTACCCTGGAGATGGGAAAGTAGTTAGTCATACTTGACCAAAGCTGTGTCAGGAGGATCTTGCGGGGCGCGTGGAGATCACCAGGGTGGTGTAGTTTTGTAGCATGATCAGATTAGGTGGTTGCATAGGGACTAGAAGTCTTTCTTTTGGGATGAGTTCATTTTAATTTGGAAGATTGTACCTGCACCAATATTGTGAGCTTGACATTTTATTTTCGATGGGTTCCATGTACCACTTTTGATGTGTAAATACTTTGGATTCGTATTTCAAAAACTATTCCGCTGCTTGTAAATTATGTTGACTTATTTGTCGCTGTGTTATGACTTAAATATTTTATTCAAAAGTATTTTCTTCGTTTTTATGAATTTGTTTTGGAAAAAAAAATACACTCACGCTGTTAAAAATCGGGGTGTTACACCCTCTATCCTTAAAATATTTAAAACATAAATATAATAATCAAAATACAAGTAAACTTAATTCATAATTAAAATATTTCAAGCACGAACAAGTCGTAATTTAAAAACATGCAAAAATAATTAATTTAGATATAGTTCAATTTTAAAAATTGTCACACTAATTAGGGTCAATCTTATACAATCTCAATTTATTAATCGATTAACATGTCAACAATCAATAAAATAACTACTATCTATTGCATTAACGACATGTCAATTATTTTGTTTCTTTCTCATTAGTGATTGCTTTATATGTTGTCATCATATTATCTACCAACACGCGTAATGAATAAGAAGTCACAAGGAAAGAAACGAAAGTGAGTCATCATTCTCAAGACATAATCAAATCAGAGTAAAGTAAAATGCACAATCAACATCATAACATATAACACATGAAAATATAATATCAACAAATAGAGTATAACACAAAAGATTCATAATCATCAACTACTTCACATTGGGTCCTTCTAACTCTAGATTGATACAAATAGACAAGCAACCTATTGTCCCACAAACAAGAAGGAACACTTCAATGACGCCTGTCCTTTATGTAAGACTTTCCTATTAATAACTTCCTCAAAATATCCTTGACCTCTGAGCTCTGATTATATCACACACAACCTCCAACATATCCTACTATATGAATGCAACATATAATATTTAGGATAATATTTTATCATCAACAAAAAATTATTTGACAACACTTAACTTATATGTGAGACTAAGTGTGCTACAACTGATTAACATTCATCATCAACATATCAAATAATTTCAACAATATTTAATCTTAAGTTATTAGCCTATACTTTAATATGTATTTTTTTAGTACTAGTTAATTAATAACCTAATTAATCATTGTGACTTAATCTAATCAATTACTCCTAAAACTCTAATTGATGGATTCATATATTAACCTTTTTCTAATTTCGATCCTTTACTTAATCAATTAAAGCCTTTGATCAATTAATTCATAACTTAACCATTCTCTATTTCTTATTCTTTACCTAATCGATTAATCAAGATCTACAAATTTATTCTTCTTTCCATATATTATTTTTAAGCCTTAAATACCATTCTAATTGATTTCCCAAGTTCTACTAGTCATTTATCACTTGACTTAGGCATTTTCAATTATGGACATTATCCTAATCGATTACCAAAGTCTAATTAATCAATTGTTCTCTCTTAACTTAAACTAATCAAAATTCCTAGGTCACGATTCGATTAATCTTAAATAGTTTATCAATTTTCTACAGACTTATCAATTACAACCTTCAGTCCTAAATATAAGAGAGAGTTAGGTCAATTAGAATTGATGTATCTAGTCTAATTTTTTTGTCAAATATATCAAATTTTGTTGATCCACCTTTCTCTTATATTTAGGACCGAAGAGAGTAACTCCTAACATTAATCAATTATTACATCATAAAATATAACATAATGTAGTTTCATTAAAATAGAGACATTCTAAACACGAGTTATCATCACTCATCATCATGAGACATATAAACACATACAAAACATCAAACACAAATATTACATATTATTATAAACAATAATCATAACAAGTACTAAACATCAATATAGCATCATCAACTTTTCATAATTTAACTAAAAGGCAACACATCTTAAAATATAGTTTTATACACATAATTCGGTCAATTTCATCCCCACAATAGTTTTAATAATTAAGGGTCAGTGAAGACCTATGAATCGTGGGTTGTCCCTATTTAATAAACACATTCAACTATTTAATATATATATATATAGAGAGAGAGAGAGAGAGAGTAAAATAAATCTTTTGTATTTAAATCAATTAATCGTGGATTACTTATTCGGTTATGCAGAAGGAATAACTCTTTTTATGAAAATAAATAGAAATATAAAATTTGATTTTAATTCACTAATTTATAAGTGATAAAAGAATATCGTTAGAAACTCTTCAAATTAGTGATCTCACAACAACAAACGAAATCGAAATTAGTTTACATTTGACAAAATCAGGAGTGTTTAAGAATTTGCGAGACACATAATTTATCATTTATCAATATGTAATCCTACATATTTCTGAAGCTGAAATGTTGTTATATAGCTATGTTAAGTGATCAAATGATTAGTAAAAGATAGGATGTATAATTGGCTACATATGATGAGAAAAAACAGTTATTTTTTAATTATGATCAATAATTAATCAATTAGCAATAGGACCTTAATCCATTGATTTGGTAAAAACAATATCATCTAGTATTGAATTGTGTGTTAATCGATTACCCAACTTAGTCTAATCAATTAATCCATTTCCTAATTCATTTATAATATTTATTAATTGATTAACTATTTTAAAACAATTATTTACTATTTTTAGTTATCCTACAATGATATCTAAGTATCCAAACATCCAACAATTAACTCAACTGACTCTTAAAAACTTATTACTAAAAATTCAGGTAAATTCAATATAAATACATTTACAAAAATTCAATCTAAATACATTTATGTAAATTCAGGATAATTACAATTGTGCAAACTTAATTTAAGTACATTTGTATAAGATTTAAAAATTTGGTGAGTTAAAAATAAGTTGGTCAATTGAGATTAATTTTTTTTTTCTATAAAGTTTGAGATTTTAAAAACATGACAGAGGTGTAAGTTGGTATTTTGAGGCAAAACTAGAAGTTTTCTAATATTTATAATTTAGAGTTAAATTTACTTTTCGTCATTTATTTTTTACTTGATTTTTATTTTATTAATTATTTTTTATTTGATTAATTTTTGTCATTTATCTTTTATAAATGATAAATTTTAGTGATTTTTATAATCACAAAAAAACTATAGCAATATAATCGATACGGCATTTTTTAACAATTTCTAATATTTGTCAATGATAGTATCCTTTTAAAAATATCTATTTAACTCAATAATAGTTTTCACTTAAAAAAACTCTCATTATATGCATTGAAAGAATTGGATATTCTTTGAAATATATGATATTCATCAATTTTTTATATCTTTATGTTGTTTTTGTTAAAATTGTACACTTAACTTTACGATCTAAAATTATATCTCAACACTTTATGATAGTAATCTTATAATTATTTAAAATGATTAAATGAAAATGATTAATATTTATCGTTTGTAAAAGATAAATAATAAAAAAAATAAAAAATATAAAGAATAAAGAATAATTAATCTTTAAAAACATGACAATTTTTAAACCTCTAATATTATTAATCTTTTAAATATTACAAATATTTTTAGAATAAATCACTATTTTAGCCTAAAAATCTAATCCAAATTAGTATTTCATTCGGGAAAACTTCTCCAACCTTAACGATCATTTATGTTTGACCCTAAATTGTATATTTCAAATATACAAAGTTTTTAGTTGAATAAATGACGACCCTCACAACTCTATGTAATAGTGGTTTACCGATATTTTTAAGGAACCGAATCGAAAGCAATAAACCCTGCGGTAACATCACATAAAGCGAAGAAGGAGGAGAGGATTAAGGTTTGAACATTCACAAACACATTCTCCTTTTCATTTCATTTCCCTCCAATGGCTTTTACTTCTTCTCTTACTACCACTTCCCACTTTCCCCCTCTCCCAAACAAAACCCCATCCCTAATCCCTTTTAAATCTCAACCGTTATTTTTCCCTAGAACACACCCAAAATCACTCTTCTTATCATCTTCTTCTTCAATCTCAACCGTCGCATTTGCATCATCTTCAAAAATTTCATCATCATCCAATAACAATAACCGTAATTCGAAACAAGAGGAAGTTGAGGAAGTTGAAGTGGAGGAAGAACTTCCGTGGATTCAAGAAAAGGCTCTGGACCTCGTTGAATTCACCGGCTCGGTAACCCAAGCAATTCCCGGACCTAGAGTGGGTCCCACTTCTTTGCCTTGGATTCTCGCCGTTCCTCTTGCGTATGCAGGCCTTACTTTTGTTGTTGCTTTTGTTAAAACGGTTAGGAAATTCACTTCTCCTAAAGCACAACGCCGTAAACTGGTAATTTATTTGTTTGCAACTCTTCTTTCTGTTTCAGTTGATTGCAAAAAATAAAAATAAATAATTATTGCGCCTAATGCAATGTATAATGTTTTAATTGTAACTACGGGAAAACTTACACAAATGAATGGTTGTGATTCGGTGATTGTGTAATACTTTTTAAGCTATCAGTGTATGAAAATTAAAGTCTAATGTTTTTGTTTGTTTGTTTTAGGTTGGTAAAAATGCGATGTTGTGTAAGTCAGTGGATGAGTTGTTACAAAGAGGAAGAGATGGTGTTAAGGTTGATGATCTCAAGGGAATTGAGAATAAGGTGAGGTGCAAAATTTGGCCTACATTTATTTATAGTGAACACTATTGCCAAGGTTTTCATTTCAATTGTATTTGCATATGGTTCTAAACTTAGGTTGCATTTATGATATGAACCTTGATATTGCTGGAAAATGCGACTGCAATTGCAGTCGTGATGCTGTTGTAGTGACTTTTAAAACCTTTATATTTAACTGCTTGAATCTTAATACTTCATATTGTGAAAAATCGTTGTTAAATGTGGCCTCAACTGCAGTCACTTTGTAGTCACAAAGACATTAAAAACCATTAATATTGTAGTCGCAGACCTTTTTTTTTTAAACATTGAATATGGCCTGTGGTAACTATTTGTAGAACCATGTATGGCCACTTATTCTATCTTGGGCGTTATGGAATCACTTTTTAATTTTGCGTCCAATAACTGTAGAGAATCACTGTTCTTCCCCATATTTGTTGAGGGCTACTTTGAAAGAAATTCTGTGAAGAAACTTATTGCAGTAGCTATAGCAAACAACAGAATAAAGTCTTTATATTTGTTGAGAATCAATCATACAATGTTAGTATGAGAGATTAAAAAAACCATAGTTAGGTAAAATACTACACCATCACTATAGTCATAACACTACTTGCCTATAGTGAATCTCATATTCAGAAATTCAATCACTTGTTACTTTGCTCCTTTTTTGAAATTCTGCACCAGGTTAAATCAGGGACTAATTTCTTCTTATTTTAATTTTTCAATAATGAAAAATTATTTTTCTTTTTTTATGTTCTGCACGTGCAGATCTGATGTGGTTAATTAGACATATTTGGTTGCGTATCAATTGTAATAGAAACATTGTGTTTTCTTTCACATACTAATGTGTAAGATTTGAGTATTTGCTCCTATTTATTCTCGGTTTTGGTTTGTTTCTGATTCAGTGTCATGCCGGTGTCTGCGTGTCATCTGCCCGGTACCCATTCTTTGTTTGTTAGTTATAGTTGATAATTTGTCTCTTACAACAATGATTCAACTGAAAGACCATAAATACTGAACTGGTATTGTATAAAATTACCATCATCAATTCTTCCTAATAATATTTTTTGTAGTATATATAGACTAACAGTCTTAGTCCTGACATATTGCATCTTTTGCCTGTCTAACCTTAAGAGAAATTTTTGTTGCTGATGTGTATATGCCTCGTTTCCATATCATGACATGTTTTTGGTGCAACTTTTTCTTTAATGCAATTGAGTAAGTAATTAAGCAGTTGATTATGCTATCTGTCTAGAATCAAGAAAATAGTTCTTAGCTTTCTTTTTGCTGGCTGGGGAAAATCTCATGGAAAATTCATTTTTTCTGTTTGCTGGATTGCCATACTTTTGTCTTCCTGTGTGCATATGTAGCATCTAATTTTATGTAACAACTGCAAATTTATATCCAGACAGGTTTTGCTTTGGAAGAAATTTTGCGCAAATATATCCGATACGCTCTGAATGAGAAACCATTCAACCCTGACATGGTAGCTGATTTAATTCAGCTAAGAATAGCTTCTACGTTAAATGACTCGCAAATTGCTGAGATTCTAAATGAAATTGCCCGAAGAATTGTGCGAGACAAAGGTAATGTTATTCTTAATATTGGACACAATTTTCATCTGAGTAGTCTTTGTGCATGGTAGTATATTTTGGCCAAGGCTGTGTAGAAAAGTATTCAGATGAACTGTAGTGAACATGGTTATTATTCTCTGGCTTACTTATATTGATAAAGGGTTACTATCTGGGTCCCTGGTGTCAAATTCAAATGGTGTTCTTTTTATAGAATGATGAGTAGAATCCCTGCAAGTATAGACTCTGAATACATGTTTCTCTGATCAACGTCACAGGCTGCCTTAAACTTGTGAATATCTTGTTTCATCCCTTCCAAATAAATCAACATATATATCCTTTTGTTTGTAGGTTTGAGAAAAAATAGAATAACCGCCGATAGTGGAACTAAGGTATTTGGATAAAATAGCAGTAAAAAAAAAAGGAAATTTGGGTAAAATAAAAGGGATTTTTAGTAGAATTTGTGAATCGGTTTGGTTTGGTCAAACTCCCGCAACAGTGGAATGCAACACTAGCAGATTCTCACAGTGGCCAAAGTCTATCACATGCCACTCTAGCACCTTGGTTTGCTATTTTGGTAATACACATGAAATTGCAACTATGTATCAAGAATGCTATTTGTCAGTCTGTTTCTTAGTGGGCAGTATACTAGGGGTTGTATACTTTGGTTTGCCATTACTGTTGAAGTTGTGGGATTTTAGAGAAAAGGAGGAGAGAAAATAATAAGGGTTTGAATATTATTGATAATAGCTTTATGCTAACTTGATTAAAAAAGACTCAATACTAATCTCTATTTATAGAGAAATATAGACTCAATCCTAAATCAAAAATAACTCATAATAATAATGAGAGATATTCTAAGATATCTCTATGATTATAAATTGATCCTAGGGAATAATTCAAGATACTCTAATATAATAAAATAGATACTATTTTTAGTAGAATTTGTGAATCAGTTTGGTTTGGTCAAACTCCCGCAACAGTGGAATGCAACACTAGCAGATTCTCACAGTGGCCAGAGTCTATCACATGCCACTCTAGCACCTTGGTTTGCTATTTTGGTAATACACATGAAATTGCAACTATGTATCAAGAATGCTATTTGTCAGTCTGTTTCTTAGTGGGCAGTATACTAGGGGTTGTATACTTTGGTTTGCCATTACTATAAGCTGTTTCAAAGCTAGCACACATGTGAATGATAACAAGTTCTAAGTTGGAAAGGAGGGATACAAAATCACTGATCATGAGAGAACTAATCTGTCCCACTTCCCCTTCTTTTTATCATCCAGTTCATGAAATAATTTGTTCTGCTAATATCTAGTTAAATGAAGTTCAGACATTATTATTTCTGTTATCTAACTAATTTTATTTAAATGATTTTTAGGCCCTATTGTAATGAATAAATCGGGTTATACTGAAAAGGGTTTCAAGAGAAAACTAGCCGTTGAGGCCCTTTTTGGAAAGGTCTTCTATCTATCTGAGGTAAGTGGTCTTAAACCGTCCATTTATGAATCTTTTTGTCATTCTGTATGTAAAATACAATATTGTAATTATGTCATGTGTAGTGCTCAGAGCCATTGGCATTAAGTACCTCTTGTACCATCTGGTATAGTAACCTTAATTGTTGTTTCTGAATTTGTTCAACTATTATTATGCTGCTCTGACATTTTCTGATACTATTTTATATTTTATTGGGCCTGTTGTGTTTTTTATTGTATGACTTGATTGTTATTCTGATTCCAGCTGCCAGAGTTCTGTTCAAGAGACAGCTCCTTAGTAGTCAAGGAAATCTTCGGGGTTACAGAGTATGCTCTCTGTTCTTGGTTTTTATGGTTGTTATGGTTTATACTAGTTAGATTAAAAAAATAAAAATGAGAAGAATCAATGCTTAACATTTTACTTCTAACTATTATTTCATATGTTTTAAGTTTCTTAAAGATATATAGTTTTCATTAAAGATAGATACAAGGTGCTATGAATGTACAGCCTGCTAGAAATCCATTTGAACTTCTTTTATCAGTAGTATACTGTTTTTGTTGTCAGAATACTAAATAGCATGCTCAGATAGAAATATTTCTTGGTTTTCTTTTTCCACAGTGATGATGCTGACAAACTCAGATTACACACAACTTCTGAAGCTGGCAACCTAGATTCACTTGAGAAGATGGTAGATATTTCAGATTCAGAAGATTCTCTTGAAGATTCATGATGCTTGATGCAAATACAAAAAGGTTGAGGAATTAGTGCTGCAAACAAAATCTCGTGATGAGGCTGCAAAATCTACACTACCATCATTATCTCCCATCCAAAAATGGAAGTAAAAATATTCCAATGAGCAGGGCAGGGTTTTTTTCTTACTTTTCTTTACAACTTGTGTACTTTCAGCTTCCTCTCGGATTAAGTTTTATGCTTTAACGTTTTCATTAGTGTCCCATAGGTCAGTCTTTAACAGCATTGATGTTACTGTGGAGAAATTGAATTAACATGTGTTGTAGAGACACATTTTGGTATAGATATAGAATGATATTATGTTGTTCGTTTGGGATATCAATTTAAAAATAGGAGCCATTTTCTCCCCATTTTAACTTCAAATGGCAAGGTTGGGTTTTCATTTAGTTATATCAGATGAATAAAATTAGTTAAGTTCATTTAAAATAAAATATACTTACTGAATTGCCTCCTCACATTTCACAAATTACTAGTATGATGATACTAAAAGTGCGACTTTATCTTTTAAGTGCATGTTTGATTCCATTTTTTGAGTTAAAGTCAATTTTTTTGACATATTTTAGTACTATCGAGTAAAATTGATTTTAGTTAAAAGTTGGTATTTGTAGTTTATGATTCTAAATGTGGATTTTATATTAAAATTTATTGTTCAATTTACTTTTATTTAAATATATCTAAACATAAAACACTTTATATTCAATTTAATTTTAATTAAAATCAATTTATTCAAAATTAATTTTTGCATAGGATCTTGCTCAGCATATCCAAGAAAATAGGAGTTTTTCATGTGATAAAAAAATTTGATGTTTACATGACACTTTCTATTATTCTTTTTATGGAACTTCACTTCCTATTGATTCAATGTTTTTTTTTTATTGGTCATTAAAACTATTTAATATTTATGTGTTGTTATTATTATTATTATTATTATTATTAATTTTATTATTATTATTATTAACTATCTATGTGGTTTCAATTTGAAAATGTTAATTGTATGCAAGTATTACTTTTATCAGTGTAAGTTATGTTTCCTTTAAAGTTTCATTTCCTAAAATTTATAATCATTATTAGAGTTGAATGAGTTTTTTTTTTTTTTTTTTTTTTAATATAATCATAATTTTTTTGTTATATTGTTCAAATTGATACATCATAATTTTTTAGTGGAACGAAACTCTGTTATAAAGACTTTCACTGCTAGTAAAGAAGTATAGAAGAACTACATGATATTGAGTTTCTCATAATCTTTTAAATATAGTAATCAATACAATTTCAATACATCATAATATTTATAATATATTAACAATAAATAATTTATTATTTGTTCGTCTCACTCAAATTACAACAAACTTAATAAAAATGGTTCATTATGAGGAACCTAAGATTATTATTAAAAATGGAATATCTTGTGAAAATAGTTCTATAGTATGGTTTTATTCTTACTTTAAGATTGCATTGGAGCTATTGGAGCTATTGATGGTACATATATTTCAATAGTGATAAGAGGAGGAGACCTAAGTAGTTATCGTAACAATCATAAAAAGATATAATAAAACATATCAATTGATTGTAACTTTGATTTTGAAATGATGTATGCTCTTAGCAGGTGGGATAGTCAAGCTCATAACTCCAAACTAATAAGTGATGTTAAGACCTAAAGTTTAAAATAAAAGTATATATTTTTTGAATTGTTTGATTAAATATTATATAATGGATAACATCTCATAAACATGTGAAAACTTTTATTACAGATAGAACAATCAATTTCACAATCCCATTAATTGTTGGTCTCAATCCACATGTTGAAGGGATAAAAAAATTTCAAAGGATTTTACCGTGCACCTTTACATCTAAACCTGTCATCTCATAATCAACGCGAAAATACAATTTTGTCCTTTTAAACTTCACTTTTTTTTTTTTCAGAATTTTCAAAACTTTCAAACAATTCGAAACTTTCAAAATAGAAAATTCTAGAATTTTCAAAACTTTTGAAATAGGAAAATTTCGAAACTTTCCAAAATTTTCAATTTTTTAAAATGTATTCTCTATTTTGAAAATTTGAAAAGTTTCGAAATTTTCCTAATTCGAAAATTCTGAAAAAATGAGAAGTTTCAAAGGACAAAATTGTATTTTCACGTTGATTGGAGATGACAAATTTAAGTGTGGGGATGCATAGTTGAATTATCAAAATTCATAGTTTAAAAGGCTCTAAAAAACAAAAATAAAAATCCTAAAATTTTGTGGGCTTAAGGACCCACTTTTTTTAAAAAGAAAAATTAATTTTTTTTGATAAAAATTGTAATTTTTTTATATTTTCTCAAAAAAATGTATTCAATTAGAATTTAAGTCTACAAAAAAATAATAAATTAAAATCTTAAAAATTTATTTTAGGATAGGACTTAATGTTTCAACTTTAGTATGAGATTTTTGAGAGCAGACTTTATAGGAGTTATATTCTAGCCGCAAGGAATTCAAACACTTCGCGCCATCATCATCTATACTCCAGCGACCAGACCACACCACTATGGTAATCTCTCGGTGACCGAATACATGGTCATGTTTATCTATGAATTCGCCACTAATTCAAATACTCTCCAACACCATACACCACTGTCAAAAAACATGGACACTAACATCAGAACAAATACTCCAACAACTACTCTCTCATTGCACCAACCTAACCCATCTCCAACAAACACACTCCTTCATGCTAAAAACATCACTCTTCCAAAACGACATCCACCTCTCCCGTTTCATTCATAAATCTGCTTCTCTCAATTTCCCAAACTACTCTTTTTCAATCTTCACCTCTCTCAATCACAACCGTCCATTTCCCATCTTCGTCTACAACAACATAATCTACGCATTTTCTTCATCCAACCCTACACGTGCCGTTTCGTTATTCAACGTCGTTCGTCGTCTCGGCTTGTCGCTTGACTCCTACTCTTTGCCTTACGTTTTGAAAGCTGTTGGTTCTTTAAACGACATCGTTTTGGGAAAACAGGTTCATTGTATTGGTGTTGTTACTGGTTTGGATTGTTATGTTAGTGTTGTTGCTTCGATTGTTCAAATGTATTGTTGTTGTGGTAATGATGTTTGGTCTGCACGGAAGGTGTTTGATGATGGATTGGTGTTGTTTGGAGGAGATGGCGGTGCTGTTTGGAATGCTATGATTGTGGGTTATGCTAAAGTGGGTGATGTGTTTAATGCACAGAAGTTGTTTGATAAAATGCCTCAAATGGATAAGAATGTTTTTTCATGGACGGCTCTTATTTCGGGTTACACGCAGGTACCTTTTGAATGGAATTTGAATTCCTCGAGAGACTTGACACAATCACGCATTTGGGACATTGGTTACCGTTTGATCAAAATCTGACGGTTTATAAAAATACGTATTTTAATTTTTGTTTTATAATTTAAAAAATTGAGTTTGAGTCTAGACCGTCTGATTTTGATTGAATGGCCACCGGTGACCTGAAGCATGCAGTCGCATGGTTAGGGAATCTTGACCGTTAGATAAAAATATAAGACAGCTTGTATTCTGACTTCACCAAATTTTTAATTTACATTTTAGAATATGAAACAGTTTGATCTTTATCCTAAGTCTAAGATCTACAAATAGGTGAATGCATGACGACAGTAGAAGATAATTCAAAATCCCAAATTCTCTTAACTTCTACTTGTAATCTATGATGGACCAATTTACTTTTAATCATTGATATGTTAAAAAAGGATCACATTTGTTATTTTATAAAATAAAATATTAATCATTATTCGATGTTAGTCTATTGTGCACCAAATAAATAAAGATGCATCAACCATTAAATAGATCCATATATTCTGATTTGTACTGTCCTATTATGTTTACCAAATGCCTATGCAGGCTCATAATCCCAATGAGGCTATTAAGCTCTTCCGTAGAATGCAGCTTGAGAATGTGAAGCCAGATGAAATTGCAATTTTAGCTGTGCTATCTGCCTGTGCTGATTTGGGTGCTCTTCACTTGGGAGAATGGATCCACAACTACATTGAAAAGCACAAATTGAACAAGATCGTTCCTCTTTACAACTCACTCATAGACATGTATGCCAAATCAGGCAACATTAGTAAAGCACTAAAATTGTTTGAGAATATGAATCATAAAACAATTATAACATGGACAACAATGATCGCCGGGCTTGCTTTACATGGTTTAGGAAAGGAGGCCCTTCATGTATTTTCTCGCATGGAGAAGGAGGGTCGAGTCAAGCCAAACGAAGTCACTTTTATCGCCGTCCTATGTGCTTGTAGCCATGTTAGATTGGTCGAACAAGGCCTCAATTATTTCACGTCTATGAGGTCTAGATATGGAATCGAACCTAAGGTTGAACATTATGGCTGCATGATTGATTTGCTTGGGCGTGCTGGCCTTGTTCAAGAAGCAAAAGAACTGGTTTCCCAGATGCCATTTGAAGCAAATGCAGCTATATGGGGATCCCTTCTTGCTTCATCAACTAGATGCGGCGATGCTGAGCTAGCAGCGGAAGCATTGCGTCATCTCACAGTGTTGGAGCCCAACCATTCTGGGAATTATTCACTCTTGTCGAATACCTATGCTTCACTTGGTAGATGGAATGAATCTAGGATGGTAAGGAAGGTTATGCGGGATGCAGGCGTGGAAAAGATGCCGGGTCTCAGTTATATTGAGGTGAACAACATAGTATATGAATTCATTGCTGGAGACAAATCAACCATCTACTCTGTTGGCATATCTGATACTTTGCATAGCTTAGATGGACATGTAAAGATAGAGGACCAGTAGATATTTATGGGATTTGGTTTCACTGCTGTCAGGGATATCGAAGTCACAGTACCAGCTTTCGAAGTGCAGATTTCGAATTTGCTTTTCAGATATGATATTTCTAGTTTAAAAGTTGATTCATCCAATATTTGATCATTGGGTTCTAATCTGCGTGGATTCCAAGCCAAAGTTATCAAATAGCGGCTATATTGATGCTTTAGAGTTATAATATAGTAGAATTTGAACAAACAATTATTGTTCTACAATACTTTATTTTATTTAGTACAAAGTCTTCCTAAATAGTGACTATAGATGTGCTACTGTGCTGCACCAAAGTTGAATTTGAATAAACTTGTTTTTTGCTATCTACGATTGGACGACTTAGTTCCTCCCAAGAGTGTTGTAATATCAGCTTGTCCCTAAAAAAATCATATTTAATTTGATCTAGGCTTAATGTATTAATGTAGATTAGGTCATAGGCATATGATGATTACTCTATCATATTCTCACTTTTTCTTGCACGATCTAATACACTTGTCAATATCTTATCACATGTTATCAAGTTGTATAACTTCAACACCTTTGATAGTTTTATGAATTTAGTATAATCATCATATAATGATTTTCTACTATTGCTTTGTGTCTTGTTCTCGAATCTTACACTATTTTAAATATCAACGATTAGGGGTGGGAATAGGTCAGACCATATTAGACTTTGAAAGGTCTGAACTTTTAACATTAATTTTTTAGGCATAAGTCTGACATACGGCCTATCATAGATTTTTTTTCTCCGGTCTGATCTAACTTTTTTAAAAGTTTGGTCTAACCTGAAAGTCTATTTAAAAGTTTTATTCACATTAAAATATTTAAATGTTATATTTTATATTTTTTTTAAATAGGCTAAGCTAGACCTTTATATACAAGAAAAACTAATAAAATTATAATCAAATCTAATAAAATAATAACTAACAAGTCTGTAATGCAACAACCTTCAAAGAAAACAAAAAAAAAAACATAATGAATCTATATTTAGTCCTTATATACATATGATGCTCTATCCATACCAATTTACATGATGTTCTCCACATACAAATACCAATGTACATATGTGTATATATATTAAACAAAAAATGATTTTTCTAACAAAATTATTTTAAAATTTTTTGAAACAAACATCTTTTAAACCCTAAAAAATTATTTTTGATTTCAAAGAATAGATGTTTTTTTTTTTCCAGAAACAAACGCACCAATTATTACATAGTATAAGATTTTGAAGTTGTAAATATTGAAATCTTATATAGTATAATACTTAAATAATAATATGAACGATTGAACTTGAAAAGAAAATGAGAAGAAAAGAACAGTGAGAATATGGAACGACTACTGAGTAATAGCCTAATTGATAGGCTTTAAAATATGAAATAATATTATTAATGAAAAAATAACATTAATAAATAATAATGTATATATAGGCCGACCTGTCAAGCCTATTAGACATTTTTATAAGTCTGAGTCTGACCTATTTAAATAAATAGATTTTAAAAATAGAAAAACCATAAGTAGGACAGACAATAGGCCCCTGAATTGATAGACTTTAAAATATGAAACAATATTATTAATAAAAAATAACATTAATAAATAATAAAATATACATAGGTCAGCCTGTCATGTCTATTAGGCATTTTTATAAGCCTGAGTCTGACCTATTTAAATAAATAGATTTTAAAAATAGCAAAACCATAAGTAGGACAGACCATAGGCCCCTGACGGGACGGCCTAACACATTCTCATCCCTATCAACAACTTGCTTATTCTTTCAATATGTCTTATCGAACATGTATAAATTCAATCAATTCCATTACAAATTAAATAATCTAACAATTTATCCACGCTAAATAATCTAACTTGCTTCCATTACAAATTAAATCCTATTGTAAGAATTTAGTTTACTTCAAATTAGGTTTAGCTGGTTAATATCGATGTTTTGGTTTGATAAACAATAAAGGAGATTCATATATTTCTTGGCTTACTTGGTTATTATCGACATTTTGTGAAGTATTTCTCAAAAATTGCATCTTCGTTGACTAGGTTGACCCAGAAGAAAGTTGAGTTCTGATGGACTAATGCATGTGAGGAAAGCTTCCAAAAATTGAAGGAGTACTTGACGTCAGCACCTATTTTGGCATTACTCCTAGGTGGTAAAATTTATGTAGTTTATTGTGATGCTTCTAGAGTTGGTCTCGGTTGTGTACTAATGCAACAAGGTAAGGTTATTGCCTATACATCTAGACAACTCAAGAGGCATGAGGTAAACTATCCCACACATGATTTGGAGATGGCTACAGTGATTTTTGCTCTAAAGATTTGGAGGCACTATCTATATGGTGAAACTTGCGAGATTTATACCGACCATAAAAGTCTTAAGTATATCTTTCAACATCGAGATTTAAATATAAAACAAAGAAGATGGATGGAACCCTTGAAAGATTATGATTGCATAATCTTGTACCATCCAGGGAAGACAAACGTTGTTGCAAATGCTTTGAGTAGGAAGTCCATGGGTAGTTTCTCTCATATTGGTGGGAAGGGTGAAGTAGCAATGTCAATCACAAGAAATGAGGGGTTTGAATTGTGATCCTTTTAAAATTTTGATTCACGTGTTTAATTTAAATTAACTCAAGAATGATCTTGGTTTGATAAACAATAAAAGGAGAACGTTTTTCATTAGTAATATAACAATAATAACTTCACGATGTGATCAGTGCTAAGTGAGTGGTAAATAAATGGAGATAAGAGAAAGAGAATTCACACAACAATATATCATAGTTCCCCCTCAAAGTGGGTTACATCTCATCCTCACAACCGTGAGATTTTCACTATGTGCTTCATAATTAAGAATATTCTCCTTCATACCTTTTCTCTTGATTATACTTTGATCAATTACAATATTCACCTTTCAGCCTTGAAAAGATTTTTACAAACACACCCACTAACATGAAAGATAGACTTGAGTTACAAATGATGCATATGATAAAAGTGTTTGGGATCTTGAAACTTCTCAAAAGTTGTTTGAGATAAATAAAAAACAAACTCAGTAAATAATGATCCAAAGATATAGTGAAGAGAGTTGTAGTTTGCTTGAAGAGTTTTTGACTTGTTATTACTTAAATAAGTGTTGGTAGATTTGTAGATTGAACTCTTGCCTTCATCTTCAAATTGATCTTCAATTTATAGATGATAAAAAACTTTGAATATTCAGTTTAAAATGAATATATATGTTGGACACACTTCCCAAGTGTCAGTTATATTTTAAAGCAATTAAACATGTGTTTATATTACTGTCCAGAACGTTCTTGACAAACAAAGAACGTTTTTGCTTTTGGGTCTCATGGAAAAAGTAAATGAGTTGTCATTTTTGTATTGTTTCCAATTAGAATTATGCAGAGCTTTATGCAGAATATTGTAAGTACAATGTACTTGTGTTTTTACTCATAACTCATCAATTTGAAGATCAATCTTGACGTTGTTTTTCTTCTTTGGGCATTCAGCTCGAGTTTTGTGCATCACCATTGATTTGAGTAGTCTTGATACTCTTTAATATATGGTTTGGATTGTGGAAAATTATTTGTTTTAATTCTATCTTTAAAAGAGAATAACCAGAATGTTATTTTGTAAAACAAGAACATTATTCTTTTTTGTTTTGTATAAGTGCTGGATTTTGACAACTGTTATGGGTCAGTCTTTTTGTCTCAAAAACATGATGTGCTTTCTGCAAAAAGGTGCAACAACAATGCCCTTGTTGTCATGGGTGTCCTTGCTCATATCTCATCAATTTGAAGATTGATCTTGATGTTTGTTCTTGATGTCTTGCTTTGCCTTTGTTGATCCTCTTTGATCGAATCTATCCAAAATGATCTTGTGTAGATTAATAAATTCATCTGTAATGAATGTTAATGATTTATAGTATAGATAGATGTACTTTCGTAGCCTAGATCGATCTTAAATTACATTAGATTTTGTTCTTTGTAAACCATAACATTCTTGGATTACAGCTGTAAAAACAAGAACGTTCTTCATTTTCTGTTTTGAGCGGTTTGCTGGATTTTGAACTTCTTACAGCTGTTGCGTGCCAAACGTTTCTGTTATGTATGTGTGTCAATGGGGCAATGACTTTATCATTTCTATCCAGGTTGTACTTGTTTATCTTAGCCATCACTCTGCCTTAAAGCAAGAATGTTCTTGCAAAGCAAGAACGATCTTCGTTTCTGCTTTGAGGGTTGTTGGGGTTTAGGCTTCTTTGATAGTTGTCCTGAAGTGATTCCCTTCTTTTTATCACATGTGTAGGCTGCTCAAAAGTACAACTGAAGTGTCCAATCAAATATGTCAAATTCATACTTGATGCTTGCTCAAACTTGGAGAATGATCTTGCTTGGTAGATTATGAAGTATAGCTTTTGCCGTTGTTCTTTGGAGAGATTCTTTTAATGATATGTTCTTTGTATATTTTTGATCAAATTCTGGAACATAATGTAAATAATGGAACCTATAAAACCCTTAATTTTAAACTCTAATTTATGTAATTTTAGGGTATTTTGTATTAAATTACTTAGGCATTTAGCCCAATTTTATTTGATTTTGGAAATTAATATATATATATATATATATATATATATATATATGTAATTTAATTATTAATTATTAATTATTAATTATTAATTTAATTATTTTACATAAAATTTAATACCGGACAGTTTTTTTAAAATATCACTTGTTACAAAAAAAAAATTATCTGTTAACTGAGCTGCGACGAGAGTAGATATTTTGATTGAATTATATTGAGATGTAAGTGAAGTGATGTGTGTAAGAGTATTTAGATATTTATTTGATTTGGTTATAATTACATATATATATATATATATATATATATATATATATATATATACTCGAGTGAGAGAAAGGAAGGAAAAAAAGAAAAAAGAAAAGCTAAAAATATTTTCCCTTGTGCCTCGAGCGTTCTCTTCTTCCTCTGTTTAGAAAACGGTGTTGGTGATTTATTTTTTTAAAAACAAACAAAAATCTTTTTTTTTCTTCTAAATCTAAGCTTTCATTCGAGAAGTGTCAGGAGAGAAAGTTACTTTTCTCCACACTACGATGCTTGTGAGCTAACTTTTGAGGTGTCGACGTGAGCGATAGTTTTCACCGTATTTGATCGCGGTAGCAAAAACGGTTAAGAAAGCAATAACGAAGGTAAGGGCTCCTTCTAAATTTTTAGTTTGCATATAGGGACTCTATATGTGTAATTGATGTATGATTAATGTTGTTGATATTTGTTAATTTCGGTTGGTGACCCTTTACAATTATTGTAGAAATTTGGGCTTTGCCCTAAGATGATACCTGAGTTCATTTCACTGATTGTTACATTGACGACGGAAACACCGTTAGACTTCCCTGATCGAGACTTGCCAACTACTTGGGTATACGACCTCATCTCAAGTAGGGCTACTTATACGGGGAAGCTAGTGAGGACAAGTAGGAAAGCTGGAGCAGTATACCTCGTGGAGCTCACTCGCGAGAGGATCGACTATTCGGTACCTTCAGGATTGGTGCTTGGAATGAGTGGAGCATGGGACAATATAGAGGATTCCTTAGTTAGAGTTGAGGGGGAGGCCACCGTAGAAGCTGGAGATACAGTGGTTGAGTCGGGGACTGGCGGATAGGATAAGGGGATGATGCCAGTAGGAAGAGATATTGCAGGACCGTCTAGGCAGGTCGAGTCAGAGCTTCCATTTTCGGTGAATGATCCTTACCGACTTTTGCTGAAATAGCGGACTATTTTGAGATCCTAGCGCCGCCGAAGCCACCTATCTCGTAGGTAGATCTGACTTCTGAGGAGACCGATCCTTCTATGGATGTTGATGAGGAGGAGGTTACTTCGAAGATGAATAATGCGTCATAAGGCACTTGCGGAGTGTGTGGAGGTCACCCATGTTATTGTAGTTACTGTTGAATGATCAAGTTAATTTGGTTGTATAGGGACTTAGTGTCTTTGGTGGTCGTACTTATTTCATTTTGGGATGATTGTATCTATAACTTATATTGTCAGTTGACTTTTATTCGGTGGGTCCATGTTTCACTTTTTTGACGTGGCCATGGAGGAATAGCATTCTTGGAGCAGTGCTTTTGTGCAGGTGTCTACCGAGAATACCCCAGGGATATGAACGATGTCTGATAGGTCTCACAGCCCCGGTGTATTTTCTATTTGTATATTTTGGATTATCGTCTCAAAAACTATTTTAGTTTGTTTGTATTTATAACGTAGTTATTCCGGACTTTTGTCGTTTGCGTTACGATGAGTAATTTTTATTATTTCTTTTTGAAAAAAAAATGCACTCGCGCTGTTAAAAATAAGGGTGTTACATAACCAATTTTTCTTTAAGAATCTGATCATTATTGTTAATTTGGAACTGTGGAGAACATTTTTAGTTTTACAGAAAACTGTCAAGAATGTTTTTCATTTCTCTGAATGAACTTGCTTCTTTTTAATATGATTTTGTCATCAATTTTTATGCACTTTGATAAAGTGAAAGTCTTATTGCTTGTTTACTTATGCAATTCATGTTCCTTAAATAAAACTCAAGTGCAATCATTAGTAGATCATTGTTCATAAAACTTAATCATTTATTCCATAAGGTTTGTTGTCCTTAATACATACATCAAAAAGGTTTTTTCTTCAACAAAGGGATGAAGAGAGACGTAGTAGATTTTGTCTCTAAGTGCTTAGTGTGTCAACAAGTAAAGGCTAAACATCAAAAGCTTGCAGGATTACCTCAACCTGTTGAAATACTTGAATGGAAGTAGAAAGGCATCACTATGGATTTTTTGACAAGATTGCCACAAACTCAAAATCGGTATGACTCTGTGTGGGTGATTATAGATCGGTTGACCAAATCTGCATATTTCTTGCTTGTGAAGACTACTTATACTGCATCTCAATATGCTAAACTTTATCTAGATGAAATTGTCTCTTTGCAAGGTGTATTAGTGTCTATTATTTCTGACTGTAGAGCTCAGTTTACTACTAAATTTTGGAAGTAGTTCCAAACTTCATTAGGAATTTGTTTGAAACTTAGCACGACTTTTCATTCTCAAACAGATGGCCAATCTGAAAGGATTATACAAATATTAGATGATATGCTTTGTGCTTGTGTTCTGGATCTCAGAGGTAGTTGGGATCAACATTTTTCCTTGATGGAATTTGCATACAATAATAATTATCAATCTAGTATTCAAATGGCTCTGTTGAAGGATTTGTACGAAAAACGGTGTAGGTCTCCGATAGGATGGTTTGAAGTCGAAGAAATTAAACTAGTCGGTCCAGAGTTGATTCAAGATGCCATTGAAAAGGTTAAATTGATTCGAGATTGCTTAGTGACAGCTCAAAGTAGACAAAAATCTTATTATGGTAAAAGGCGTCGTCATTTGGAGTTTTCAGTGGGAGAACATGTATTCCTACATGTTTCACAAATGAAAGGGGTTTTCCAGTTTGGTACAAAGGGGAAACAAGCTGCTAGTAGATTCAAGTCTCGATCAATTTTTTTTTTTAGGCCTCTTTGATCGAGAACTCTTTTTTATGTAAAGTTTGTTGAGTCGTGATGTATTTTGCATCTATTTTGAGTCTATAAAATCTTTTGGAAAATGTATTAAATATTTATATTATGCTCTTTGAAATATGACTGCATTAGAAGTTTAAACATAAATTTTATAAATTTGGTAACGTTAAAGTTATAGAGGATACTCTGTCGAAATTTCGAGAAAAATTATATATTATTTTTTTTAAATGATTATTTAGAACTATTTAATTGCTTAATTGTTAAATTAGTTTATATGTTTGTTAGTGTAGGAGTACAACTTGTACGTCGGTCACAACACTTAGTTTCGAGTTGTGACACACACTTATTCTTAACCTAATAATTTTTTTATTGTATCTCCCTTGATTCTCAAAGCACACAACTTAATCTAAGTGGTAGTACCGTATTACCACTCATAAAGTATGTACCTAGAGAAAGAAAGAAAAAAAAAAAGGCAGATATATACCCACAAAATTATTGGACCGATAGAGGGAGAAATAAATTCACCTAAAATCAAATTCATTTCAATTTTGAAAAATAGACTAGAGATCTCTACCTAGTCCTTATACCCCACAAACCAAATATATTACAAAAGAATTTAATTAATTTTTATGGAAAGAGGTTAGATTTTTCTTAAATTTTTTATTTTAATAAAATGCATGCTTCGATTTCCTTGGTTAAAAGGTAGTTTTTATTTTCTACGATGAAAGCTATTTTTTTTAATCATCTAAACTAAAAAGTAGTTTTGGTTATCTATTATAATATATTAAAATAGATTTTTACATATTACTATGACATATCATTCATTATTGTGTCATTTCATTCAAATATTGTTTTCTAAACAAAAATTTAATGTGACACATCTAAAATGTCATCCCTCTTCCATCCTCCTTATTATTTAATTTTTAATTTGCTTTAACACATATTTTACTATTATTATTACTATTAGCATTTAAGATTGTGTATAACTATTAATGTGTTGTGATTTACACATTAAAGTACAATATAACTATTTAAGTGTCATGTGTGGTTAGAATGTATAACTATTTTATTAAAACAGCCCCACAAAATAGGATGATAACATCTCACTATTAATTTTAATTTTGCTATATAAGCTTTTTTTTTGTGTGTGCATATGTATGTTATTTTATTCAAATAATCCCTCTTAGTGAATATAATATTATGCATAACTATAAATGTGTGAATGTGCGATGATTTACAAATTAAAGTACAATCAATAATCAATATTATGTATAACTATTCATGTGCCATGTGTGATTAAAATGTATAACTATTTTATTAAAACAGTTCAACAAAATAAGAGGTTGACATCTCACTATCAATTTTGCTATATAAATATTTTTTAGCATATATATATATATATATATATATATATATATATAAAAGAGAGAAACGCAGATGGAAAAGAGAGAAAAGGGGCTGGAAGAGAGAGGAAGAATGAGAAAACTGAACTAGGTACAAAGCTTCGCCCCTGATATGTCTCTCTCTTTATACTCTATTCCCCTCTCTTTCAACACAATGAGGTACAAAAAATTATATGTATTGTCTTATATTGTTGTGTCTAATATCAATTGTTTTGCAAATCAAATACATTCATATATATATATATATATATATGCTATTTTACTCATTCAAACAATATTTCTTAGTGAGTGCTCTCTACAATTAGTGTCTTATTAAAAACAACAATGAAATTTTAATATTTACTTCGCCGTTATATTTTATTGAATAATTGTTATTATTGTATTTTGTGCCTCCTCCAATTTTGTTACTGTTTAAATGGTCAATAATTTTTTTTCTTGTAACCATTTTCACACGTCTTATACAATTAACTTTTGATTGCAGGTCTGCCACTGACATGAGAAAACCTTCCGTATGCGTATAGTTTTGGTAACCCCACTTTATCAACTCAATATGAAATCTCTTTGCAGATCAATTATTTTCCAAGAAGTAGATAGAGTTGAAAAATTCTTTTCTTTTTGTACAAATAGTTTTTGAGTAAGTGGTATTTTGTAACATATTATACTTATTTGCTCATTTTTCTCAAAACCTAGATTGTTGTTAGTTAGAGTATTGTTTTTGCAGACATGTTTGATCATATCTACGGTATAAAAGTATAGTAGCTCCCCAAAAGACAAAGAAGATTGTCCATATTCAGCTTCATAGTAGTGTTATTATTGTATTTTTGGGAGATAACTATTTGTCGTTTATAGATAAAAGAATAATGTTTAATATTTATATTAAAAAATTATTTTATTTTTTTAGAAAGATGTTTTATATTGTCAATTTTTTCAAAAATACTACCTACTTGAAGTTTCTACATTTGTTTTACTTCTACTTAAACGTACATACACAAGTTGTTTGTGAAAATTCTCAAGTCAGATTGTATAGAAATATCATACCTAAAATATTGGAATTTAGATTTATCATTTCTTTTGTGAAAATTCTCAAGTCAGGTTGTATTAAAATCTCATACCCAAGACATTGGAATTTAGATTTGTCATTTCTTTTACAGAGTTAAAATGAAATGAATACCAAATAACAAAATCATATATATATTTTTCTAACAATATTTTGACAATAAATTTAGATTTGTTCTTCCACTTTTCTAATACAATTTTTCTAATAAGAGAGCAACTAGAGTTATATCAAAATATTAGTTGCAGTCATTTTACTCTAATTAAATTAACACTCATTTTGTCTTGCCATTTTTAATTATACTTTTCACTTTATATTCTCCATTTCCTATCTGCCTACTTAGATCAATTGAAATTTCGTACCCAAGACACTAGAATTTAGATTTGTCATTTCTTTGACATAGCTAGAATAAAATGAATATCAAATAACAAAATCATATATATATATATAATACTTAACAATAAATTTAAATTTGTTCTTCCACTTTATCTAATAATATTTTTCTAATAAGAGAGTAACTAGAGTTAAATTAAAATGTAAGTTGCAACCATTTTTACTCTGCTTAAAATAACATTCATTTTGTCTTGCCATTTTTAATTATACTTTTCACTTTATATTCTCCATTTTGTGTATTTGTCTAAATGTGCCAACTAAGATCAATTTCATGCTCAATCATTTTAAAATTATAATTACATGACAACATGAGTAAAAAAAAATGGTTAATCTGATTTTATGGTACATAATTACATATATTCATATTTATTAAAATACTTTTAAGATTTTCAATACTAAATATAATTTATGGACTTTGTTGTAGGATGATCTTCACTATGGGTTTATTTTAAAAAAATATATATTGTTTTTGACTTTATGGATCCTAACCACACATATGAGAGAGTGATTTATTTTTTTCTGACTATTTGAGATATTTAGCAATTAATATTTTATTAAAATAATGTAATAATTAGAAAGATGTAAATTTTAACATATTATTGATTAATATATTAATTTTAACGGATTATCTGGTCATCATATAGATTATAAATGATTAATGGTTCATATACTATCAACTTTATTAATTAGTTCTAATTACTTTCTCCAAATCATTCTACATATTCTTCAAATGTGTGTTTATAAATTCATATATAATAATTACTCAAATAAACTCACTTGAAAAAAATACTCCACAAACAAAATCTATAAATTATATTACTTTTGAAATTTTAAAATCTTATTTACAATAATACTATAATATATTAAAATCTATATATCCCGCGCAATGCATAGGTCATATTCTAGTTATATATTAAAGAAAAGTACATCTAATATGCACCATGTAAAAAGAGCTCCAACCATAGACCCTAGTTTTTACATGTTATAACTAGTTAATTTAAGATAGCCACTAAAATTCACTAATAGTGTGTTTCAACGGAATAATTGAAAATTTAAGGAAAATTAGAATTTTAGATAATTTAAATACTTCAATTGAAATTCTGTTATTTTTAAATTTTGTTATTTGAATAAAAGAACTGTTCTTTTAAAATTAAGCTATTTTTATAAATAAATAAAAATAAAAATTTAATTTGGACCAAAATTGAAATTTTCAAAAAGTTAAGGGACTAGTTTGCAAATTTTCAAAGACCAATTTGAATTTTGAAAATTTGTAGGGATCAAGTTGTAAAAAAAATAAAATATATATAGGAACTAATATGCAAATTTTAAAATATATATTATCAAAATTATAAATTTGAAAAAATTATAAAGATTATTTCATGATTTGTACTGTTGAAAATATATTTATTTGATAGTAAGATTGATCGCTTTAAAGCTCATTTGGTGACAAACGAGTACACTCAAATTTTTGGTCTCGATTACAATGATACTTTCTCACCTATGACTAAGATGACCTCTATTAGATTACTTCTCTCTTTTGCAGCCATCAGACATTGGTCTATGCACCAATGTCAAAAACGCTTTTTTTGCATAGTGACCTTGAAGAAGAAGTGTATATGGAGCAATCACCTAGGTTTGTTGCTTAGGAGGAGTCCTTTACCATGGTTTGTCGATTTCACATATCTCTCTATAGTCTTAAACAGTCTCCTCGAGCTTAGTTTGACAGATTTAGTATAGTAGTACAACAATTTGATATGGTTCGAAGTGAAGCTGACCATTCTCTTTTTTATATAAAATTGATTTTGTTGTATAGTTCAGACAGAATTTCACTATATGTCTCTTATTTTCTCTCATTCAACATGTACTTTATAAAATAAAGAGAAAATTTAAAATTCTTAAATTTTAAGTAATATTTGAAATTCTATAAATTTAACTTTGACGAAATATCTCATAAAATCTCTTCATTTTAAATTTATTATCCAAATAAAACAATTTACATTAAAGGATTTAAATTCCTTTAAAAAATTACTCTAAAATTAATCTGACAATTCTACATCAAAAACCTATAATTGTTGGACACTCATACGGATCCACCGTTCGACCAGGTCCATATTAAGAGACTACATAAACTAATTATGATAAAAAATAGTCAATTCAATCCGATTTCTTCAATACTGGTTTCAAACACTGATTCAACATCCATTTCTGCCAACTCTAATATTATACACCTAGTCAACTTACTAGTTTACCATCAATGTTTATGACTAGACATGCCATTATTGTAGAAACCAAACAAAGCTGATAAATGAGAATAAAACGGATGTTCCAGCACAAAATTTAATTATTTGCATAAAGGGGCAAACAAATTTCTAATACATAACCTAGGCATTTATAGAATTAGTCTCAGTGTGAAACATGGTTTGCATATTTCTCAACTATTTTTGACGATGCACAAGAATCAATTCGACAAAAAAAATGCCATCGCCATAAAGCAAACCATGAAACTTGCAAACAAGTAAGGATCATGCAGCTGCAGCATCTAAGTTTTGACTGTTAGATTTGTTTTTCCGTCCCCAAACAGGATTGGTCTCAATAAGCTGGTGCGGTACAAGTCGAGACTCCCTCTTAGTAAGCTTCTTAAAGTTATGGACCTTCAGCCTAGCAATATCTGCTTCTTCTTCAGGGGTTATCTCTCTTAGTACAATTGTTAGCCTGCATTCTGCTCTGAATCTGATTCCAGATCTTCCTCTGGCATGGTAGGAAACTCTCTTCTTAAAATATCCCTTTCCTACGAATGCTTCGGCTGTAAGAAACAGGAACACAGCATCATTAGTAGAAAGAAAACAAGGCAATAAAACAACTTCACAACTAACATTTTTTAGCACAGAAAAAATATTACCAACAATGAGGCGCTCCGGATCCAACCCATGATTGTGAGAGGCGTTTGCACGGGCTGAATGAATAACCTGCAATTTGTAAAAAACTTTAAAACATGCTTTTCCTATAAAGAGCAGTAGAAGTAAACCTTCCTTGTCAATTGAAATCGAAAAGACCTCAAATCTATAGTATGAAACATTTTTAGGGCATATGTCAGAATATCAAGCATAGAGCATCGAAGAGGAAGGACTCCGCAAATTTAGAGATATTGGAGATATAAAGATAAAAAATCATGAAATTGGAAAATGAAAGCTAACAAGAAACTTGGTGTCAAAATATAGTCCCAATGTAAAAATCTACAACTCGAAATAAAATAAAATAAAATAAAAAAAAGGCAAAGGTCTAGGAGTGGAAAAATGATGAGTAAAATCTGAAGCATATCCCAGAAGAACTTCGAAGGCAATTAAAATATATAGCTTTTACAGTCTTGGCAAATTAGGTGACAGAATAAAACCAAGTGTTACTACCTGATATACAGTTTTTGCAGCCCGTTTTACTGTCACTTGTAACTGCATCAATGCATCTTTAACAAGCATACCACGAACCAAAGCAGCAACCAAGTTGACCTTCTTTGGACTCTAAAATAAGGTTTAAAAAATGAACATACATTAAGTCTAACCATAAGTTATTACTGTTTCCAGAGCAACCAAGATCTTTAAGGGAGACATTTCAATGGGAAAAAAATTAGATGCCAAAGTGTCTGCATAAAATTGTTTCAGACTGATTAAAATAACACAGTTTATTAACAAGTAGATGTGATTTTGACGTGTCCAAATGAGAAAGGGTGTGTGGGAAGCTTGGAGCAAAGGAGCTCAACTGAATGAATAAAGTAGAAACTATTTCTCCATCAAAATGACGATAATTTCATTAATTTCCCTTTTTTTTATATGAAAATGCAATTGGTTTTCTTTGATGCACATTTTAGCAATTAAAATTCTGTTACATTCAATTTAAAATTTTCAGGACGAAAATTTAAATACTGATTTTTTGAGATCTATCAAATATGCCCATAGTGTAAAATTGAATGTAAATCACTTACATCCAAATCATGCATATAAGAAAACCAAAAGCAATTCATCAAGATCAAAAAGAGATAAGGCATCTCAAACCTGCTTTATTCCCTTTAGTATTGCTTGAACTTTGTCTGCCTTAGTAATAGTTTTCTGATTCTGTTCTTCACCTGTTGATCTCCCTAATAACGAAATTGGAACTAAAGGTGACGAAACAGGTGTTTCCTCGGATGATTTTGCAAGCAACTGAGTAGAACTTGAAATTCCCTGAATAGAACCAAATAATAAAATACATAACATGAAATAAAGAAGAGGATGTTTTCAGTAGCTAAATAAATCTTTACAAAGATTTAATAATTATAACACAAGCTCAGTGTGACCCAAGATAGTGATTTGGTGAGTTGGAAGATAAATTCAAACAAGCTTGTATATGTAAACCTCAAAAAAATATGATCATGAAGTCCAAGAAAACAAGTTGACACAGTTTAGAAAGCAACAAGAGGAATCATTATGATGGTGATTGTTGATATGAAAAGATGTTTAAAGAAGAAGTGATATGCAAAATCCAAGCATTCTTCTCCAACCAGATGCACCACAAAAAATCAAACGGTGCACAGTTCCTCACAATCTTAACTATTTTTCTTGTTCAAACCTTTAAACCCTATTGTCAAGATTTCCCTAGAGACAAACCAAATACTCTCTACAAACACCAAATGACCTGTTCTAGAAAAAATTAGCAATAAGACAACATAAACAATGTATAACTGACTCAGAGTTGGTCATGCACATTACACAAATATAAATGCAAGTAGCAGTTTTAGGTATTCCACTCTGCCAAAAATAACTGGTGTTTATTCTATTCAGAACCACATTTGGGGCAAAAAACTTTGCCTTAGAATAAACTTTGGATTTCTTAATAAAATATCAAGTGAAAACTTCTCTACACTAGGAGCATGAATTTAAAATGAATTGCTTACTAAAGAAACCACTACAAGGCCTGAAGGAGTGAAATCATCCAACCTATAATCATGAAAGGCCAACATTTTCTTGTGAGTCTTAGTTTTCTTATGCCACACTAACAACTTGAGGAAACTCTTGGCACATGCACAATCATTTTTGAATGCACAAGATTCACAATTTAATATCCAAAACTACATAAAAAAGAAAAATTCAATCAATGAGAAAAAAGACACTTCCACTTTTTGTCATGGTATCAATGAGAATCCCCACTCAATCTATAGGAGAAAACTTTAGAACCCATTTACTTTGAGAAAATGTTTTCCATTTTCTATTTTCACTTTTAACTACAAAACTATCACCTTATTTTCAACTTATCTCCTGTTTTCAAAGATGTGTACAAAAAATACTGACAGAAAAAAGAACACAATTTCTCAAAGGAAACAGGCTTTTAGTGAATAATTTGTGAATACTAGTTAAAATTAATTCCGTTACTACCACTACATAAAGCACAGCTGCAAACAAACATCGTAACATCAAATCAATTTTGACATACATGAGAATATAAGATGCCCTCCCTTCCAATTAAACCAATGCCTCAAACTTCTAAACCAATTAGCGTTGTCAATTGCAAATCACAAAAACTAACAAAAGCGCCACTATTTAACAACATTTTGTACTAAATCCTGTATCTCAAAACAGCGGCTATTTGTTCAAAATCTTCTATGCTATAGCTGCTATTTGACAGCACCACACTCGAACCAATACATCAATAATGAATTAATGATAGTGTAATCAAAACACGATTTTAATTTTACCTGATATCGTTGCAAACAGTGATAAATAGGCCTTGAAAAGCTAGGCAAACTTGTGGACCATTGCCTCTGTAACTGACCTACAATACCAAAGAAAGGTTTTTGCTAATGAACCTTAACAAACTTCAATAACTAAAAATACCACAAAATGGTAAAAGAAAAAGCTATTAACCTTGTGAAAGAGAAGAACTGAAGCGAGAAATTAAAAGATTTGAAGCCGAATGATTGGCATTGTCGATTCCCTTATGAATGCGACGAAGAATTGGGAAAATGTGCCTCTGCCACTGTACCATGATTGTTACTGTTTTTCTTCTGTAGAAGGGAAAAGGAATAGGAATAGTTATTCAAATTTCAGACCTAGACAATCGGGGAATCACGATGCGGTGCAAAAATCGCGTGGGAAACGCATTCGAAATATGAATTTAAGAAAAGAAAAAAAACCTGGACGAGTTTATCGGTGATTGTGGCGGCCGACGACGGACTCCGAGTGAGTTTTCCGGGTAGATGAGTTCAGTGGGACTCCAAGTTATTTGTGATACTCCAAGAGAAAACTGGCAGCGGCTGCATTTTGCTAATTTATTTTTTATTTTAATTGTTAATTGTTTTACTTTTGTTTTTTTTTTTTTTACAGTTTGCTAATTTCTTATTGTGAACGATGGGCTCTTCTAAAGTAAGTGAATGGGCCTTGGATTAGAATTCCAAATGATTTTTTTCCCAACTTTACCCACATTAAATTTGAAAAAGAAATTTAAAAAACTTTACCCACATTTACTTGTTCTGGAAAATTAGAAACCTAAATTTTAAAAAATTTAAAAATAATTTAAAAAAAAAAAAATAGTTTGTACGCAAGTTTTCAAGCTTTTGTGCTGAAGAAGATAAATTAAGTTTTTCGAAAAACTTTTATGTACCAAAAAATTTTGGATGGTTAAAAAAAAAATTTGAGTTTGTAAAATAATAAAAAATTTCAAGGATAAAGTTGGTATTTTTAAAACTTGTGGGATATAGGTATAACAATGGGTGTATAAAGTAAAATGTTCTTTGAAAAAATAATGCTAAGAACAAACCATCTAATACACTCTACAAAATACTCTCTTAACTATTGGATCACTTCATCATTGGTTAAAAATACATCAATCGGCAATCAGTTCTACTAGTTTGAAAATAGATGGGTAAACCATTATTTTAGCCCATGAAAATATAGGACGTCATCATTTTGGTCTTTGATTCAGTAAAAAAAATTCAAATTAGTCATCTAATCATCAAAATATCAGTCAGTTTAGTTCATGACATTATAACAGTAATAGACTATTTTGACATTAAATTATATCTTTTAATGACTTTTGTTATAGTAAATTGTATTTTTTTTAAGAATTATTTTAATTATTTGAGTATTTTGGTGAGTCAGAAACTAAAATAAAAATGTTCTATATTTTGAGGAACTAAAGTGATTATCTTGATACCCTACTTCCTCCCCATTCTCTCCAATGTTTTATTCTTAAAAGTGATTTTGTTCTCAGAATCTCTTGGACTTTCCTCCACAGACCCTTTAAAAAAAAGTGTGAAACGATAACACTCATTTTTTATGGGTGGTTGTCAAGGGTTCAAAAATAGAGTATAATAGGTTTGAAAGAAAGACCAATTTCAGATATAATTTTTATTTACTAGGATATGGGTAATGGTTGTCAAGAACCATAAATTCACAAGAAAGTCTATTAGCTTCAAGTATTATCTAATTATCCATACGATTTCAGTATGCAAAACATATATGCTCTTTCCATAAGAAAAGAAAAATTAAAAATCTTGTCATTTTTACCAAATCCAACACAAACAACCCCAAAAAGAGAGGTATTATAATTGTTAAGATGTAAGGTGAAGAAATAGAAAGAGAAAGAATGTAAAAGAAACCTAATAAAATATAGAGATAATTTTTAAATTGATAAAATGAGAAAGATAATTATAATAATAGGTATAATAAAATTTATATACTTATATTAGAACAACTAATTTTTAAATAAGACAACTAACTTGTAACTATCACATAACTAAAATAACTAACTTATAATTTATTTTACATCTCTAACATCCTCCCTTGAGTGAGTAGATGTTCATAGCACTTCTTGGTATATCTATTTTTCTCAATAGATTAAATTGGTCCTCCTATTTTAAATTACAATAGTTTTGATCTCTCCTTTGAATTTGTAAACTAAAAAATAATGATGTGACATATTTTAAAGGTTTAAATATGTTTTTGGTTCTTGCAAATATGTTTTTAATTGATTTTAGTCCCTTAATTTATTTTATTTTATTTTTTGATTTATTTTTTATTTTATTTTATTTTTTAATTAATTAATAAACCAATTAAATAATAAATACTCAATAATCTTCATCTTATACCCCAAATTTTTTAATATCGTCAGGGTGAATCTCAGGTAGGACCCACTCTTTTTTTAGGAGGAAAAAAGAGTGAAGATTATTGAGTTTTTGAAGTAACAATGTCGATTTACAAGGAAAAGGGAGTTTGAATTGTAAATGTTCATTTTTAAAAATTCCGGAAAAACTTAAGGACTTAACTCAAGAATGATCTTAGTTAAGAAAACACAAAACGGATAACGTTCTTTGTTTTTATCAGAAATTGGATAACGTTCTTGGTTAGTTTGAAAAAACAGAAATTCAGTTTATGTTTTAATTCAAGTAATTAACCAGGCTTAATAAATAAGGAGATAAGAGAAAGAATATCACACAAGGATGTATCCTGGTTTATCCAACTTGGACTACGTCCAGTCCTCACAGCTACGAGTTTTTCCACTACGTGTTTAAAACAAAGAACCTTCTTGGTTTTACATCACGTAATTCATATCAGACTTGAACTAGTACAAGCTCTATTTCTTTCCACCCAGAAAGAGATTAAATCAATTCACTTATCAGCCTTGATAGGATTTCAAACAATCTATTCAAACTATACTAAACTCTTATAGTTTGAGTTTTACAATAATGATGAAATTATTTTGATAGAATCTGATATGTCTCAACTCTTGTTTGAGATTCGATTCTTTTCAAAGAATTCAGTACAATAATAACAGAGTAATATGTATAATCAGAACTGAATCTTTCTTGAGAAAATGAGAATTTCAAGTATGTGAATGTGAATGATTTGTGAGACTTGATAACACTTGAATTTCTTGCAGTTTCCCTATGCATTGGTCTTTCTTTTATAGGTATTTTGGAGCATTTAATAAAGGTCAAAAGAGATGTTGGTAGTGCTCTGTCAGTTTTGACCAATACTTAGCCTTTGAACACTTTATGAAATCTGTTTGATTTGGTTGATTTATACGTTTTTGATCAGATTGCTTTTGTGTTTAATGATCCTTTATGTTTCAGATGTATATGTTGATGTTATATTTTTGATCTTTAGATTTGATTCTGTCCAAAACAGTTTGGAGAATGATGATGAACTTCTGTAGAAATATGGAGATTGATACTTAACTTCTACAGAAACGGAGATTGATAATCAATCTCACGACAAGAAAACACTCATTTTGTGGCCAACTTTACAAATATTTTGTGGCCGAAAAAAAAACCTCACAAATTAGTGACCGAAAAATCCCTCACAAATACAAAAAATCAAATTGATCTTTATTTGTGGTTGAAAAATCTCTCACAAAAGACTACAATTTTAGCTGGATTTTGTGGCTGTCTAAACCCTCACAAAATCACAACGTTGTCATTTTTTGAGGGTTTAGGCCGCCACAAAATTCAGCTGAAATTGGAGTCTTTTGTGAGGGCTTTTTCAGCCACAAAATCAACCCTTTTGTGAGGGTAAAGGCCGCCACAGAGGCAAGCCATTTGTGGCCGCCCAGGCCACCACAAAATCATTGGTCCATTGCACTTTGTGGCTGCAAAGGCCGCCACAAATACCCATTGTTACGTTCCAATTTGTGGCCGCCCAGGCCGCCACAAATTCCTTATTTTCTGATCGTTAAAGCCACCACAAATGCTCATTGTACCGTTGGATTTTGTGGCTGCTTTGGCCGCCACAAATGATCAATAATTTTCTATAAATATCACTTCACTCCTCTTATCATTTTTCACTTCTACCTTCTCTCTATACTTTCTTTCTAAATTTTCTCTCCACCTTCTCTCTACAAAAATTATCTCTCCAAGCTTTTTCTTTACTATCTTGAATTTTGGTAAGTTTATATTATATATTTAGTTTTTAAATTTTATTTTTGATTTGAAGACATGATTTATATTATAATTTTATTTTTGGTAAGTTTATATTATAATTTTGGTAATTTTGGTAAGTTTACATTTTGATTTGTAAGACATGATTTATTAATTTTAGAATGTTTTATTTGGTTTGGTAGTAATTACTTTAATTAATATTAATATTATATTTTTATATATAATAGTTATTTTAATTTTTAAATTTAATTTAAATTTAAATTTTATTTTAATTTTAATTTAAATATTATATTTTAAATTTAATTTAAATTTTAATTAAATGGTAATATTATATTTTAAATTTAAATTTTAAATTTATATTGATATTAGTTTATTATATATAATATATTTAATTTAAATTTTAATAAATTGTAATATTATATTTTAAATTTAAATTTAAAATTTATAGTGATATTAATTTATTATATATAATATTAATTTCAAATTTAATAAAATTAATTTTTTAATAAAGTGAAAATTTTGTGGCGGCCTAAGCCCTCACAAAATATTTATTTTTTAATGTTTCATCCTTTGTGGCGGCCTAAACTCTCACAAAAGAAGACATTTGTGGCGTTCTGGGCCCCCACAAAATCTTAATTTTAAAATTCAGCTTTAACCTTTGTGGCGGCATAAGTCCTCACAAAAGGATGCATTTGTGGCGGATTAATCCCTCATAAAAAGAGGACTTTGTGGCGGCCTTTGCCCTCACAAATGACAACGAAAATTTCAAATTTTGTGGCCGTTTTGACCGCCACAAAGGTTTGTGACCACCTTATTTGTGGCTGCCAAAAGCCGCCACAAATGTCTCCTTTGTGTCTGCTTCCCCTCCTTTGTGAGGGCTTTTGGCCCTCACAAATTCAATGAATTCTTGTTGTGTTTGGACTCTCAGTTATTGAACTTTATGGAGATTGATAATCAATCTGGAGGTTCAGACTTGATCATTTTGGATGACTTCCTGATGTCTTGTACATATCAAGATTGATTAACTTTCTTGACAGTTAAGCTGGAGAAGGTTCATACTTTTTTAACTTGTTTGTTTCATGAGCTTTTATCTTAGTGATCCGAATGCCTTCTTTGACTAGAATGGATCCTACTTGTTCCTTGCCAAATAATAATAACCTTAGTATGAAATTCAGAGGCAAAATCTTCTTTGAACTAATGGAGATTGATTGATTTTGAGACTGTGATGATCAGTCTTGATCCTGGAGAACATTCTCCGTTTTGTCCAGAATGTTCTTATTTCTTTTATCTGTTCAGTTTTTATCTGATTTTTTTGCTTTGCTTGATTCCTATCTTTGAATTAATTCAGTCAAAAGCACAAATTAAAATAACATAACATTTTAGAATCATAATTAACATTCTTAATTAACCTTTATTTATTTTCATTAAAACTTTAATTTGAGAGTTTGTCTTAACAGTTTTTTAATCATTTAATTAAAAAAATTGGGTTTGAAGATGAAGATTATTGAGTTTTTATTATTTACTTGGTTAATTAATTAATTAGTTTTAAGTTTTTAATAAAACGATTAAATGAGTTAATAAAATGAATTTTAATTTTAAATATTAAATATTGTCTAGTCAACAACAATTACACGGTCATCATGTGCCACTTCATCCAAAATTAGCAATATCACAATTTTTTACTAAAAAATATTCATAAAGGACTTTTTAAAACTTCTTAGAAATTGCAAGGATATAAATCAAACAAAAAAAATTACAGGGACTAAAATCAAAATAAAATATATTTGCAAGAACCAAAAACGCTAAATGATTAAACTAAAAAGTAATAATGTAACATGTTTTAAATGACGTAATATATCATACAATAATGTTAAATAATTAATATTCATGAAAGTGCAACAAAGTCCTCTAAAAACTTAAATTTCAACTTCTCAAATTATTTATTTTTGTAATTTAATTAATAATAATATAAATAATTAATGCATCTTAGATGATTCTACATTGCTAGATCTTATGTCATGTCATTTAAAATAAATTAAATCATCATTTTTAGTTAGAAAAATTGAGGGAGAGACCAAAACTGTCAAATTTTAAAATTGAAGGACCAATTCTACAAATTGGTAATATTAGGAAGACCGAAACTACAGTTAAACCAAAAAGTAAAATAATAAAGAAATATAATGAGAAACGCTGAAATATATCAACTAAAGGATTTTGAAATGTCAAAATAAATCAATTAAGAGATTTTTAGAAGATTTATTCTTCGTTTAAGAACGAGAAAGATTATAATGCAATCTTACTTCTTATTTTTTTGTAGTAGGTGCTAAATCGAGTTTACACATTTATGCAAGATTTTCTCTTGCGTTTTTATTTATTTATGAAATCTCATACGCAACTCTTTGATCATTATGACTTCTAAATAAAAATCCAATTATGAATTTTTTTTAAAAACAAGAACAATCTTGCTTTTTCGATATTGGTAAGTGTTGAATCTAGAGTTTACACTTCCATGCAAGGTCTATATTGCATTCGTTTTTTTAATGTCAATGTGGCTAAAAAGAAAAAATTTGCCACCAAATGTTATTGGTGTTTTTGACGAAATCTTCAATAAATGCACGTGACTCCATCTTTTTCATTGACACGCCCATGTCATTGTTTTTTTCTAAAAAATAAATAAATAAATAATATTATAATATTAATTAATTAAAACCAACTCCACTGCATTTTCTTTTCCACCTCACCTCATTTTTCTCTAATTCATTTTCCCCTTTCTTCTCTCTCTCCCTCTCCCCCATTTTGTTGCTGTTTTTTTTCCCTCTCCTTCTTTTTGCTTCTTCTCACTTTAATGCTCAAACCCTCAACCATTAAAAAATGAAGTTAACATCCTCACAAGCATAATTTCTCATACTCCTACAAATGCTCTTTGTTAGGATTTTTGAGTTAGGGTTTGTGCTATAGAGAAAAGGGTACCCATCTCAAGAGAGTTGTTGATTGAAACTCTTTGAGGTAAATACACAACTCTAATCCTAGTATGAATTCATAGAAAAATGTAGTTTTGTTTAAAAATCTTATTTTTGTGCTTAGAGTATATTTAACTGATTCCTATGGTTTCTTAGAGTTAGCTAAACTTTAGAATAATTTTTTTCTAAAGTCTTGGAAATATTTTTGATACTCAGATTTGTCAGCTGAGATCTGTTGAGACAAAATCTCTCAAATGATTTTAATGATAACAAAATTACTTAAGAGATTATGATTGTGGTTAATGACTAACATGTGCTCTTGAGTGTATTCATATAATATAATAGGTTATTAATCATTAAGGCAAAAAGAAGAAAAAAGTGATTATGGCCTGAGGATGGAAAACCCTCGTGAGGATGGAAATTGCTGCAAGCGCGAGGATGGAAATTGCTGCAATTTGAAATATCTCCAGATTTGGACAATCTGATTTCTCACCAGAATAATTGTGTTTATTCAAATGTATAACAATGTCAAACATGAATAAACAAAGCATTCAAAAGTAAGAGTCAAAAGGTCAAAAGAAAAAGGCTAGATCTAGTATGTAAAGGAAATGCTAGCAAAAGTGAAAGCAACCTATCAAGCATGTGCAAAGGTCAAAATCTGACCATTTAATGGGCTTGCACGTTTTAATTCATAAGGAAGTCAAGTTAGCAAAAGGCAACTTGAAACAAGCCAAAAATGGAAGATCACATGTTGCTGCCAGATCTGATCCTCGGACTGAGTATGACAGTCCTATGTCATAAAGTGGCTTTTTCTCTCTTGTCCACATCACCTCAAAAGATGAAGCCAACCTAGACCTTAAAGACTTCGAAAAATGCAGCTCAGAAACAGCCTTGCACTTTGATTAAAGAGAAAAAGCAAGGACATGTCAAGATCAAAGACTATGCTGCAAGAGGATGGTTCTGCCTAAGCCTAACAAGCTGAGTGGCAGTTCTGTAATTTTGATGAAAACCTTGGATCCTTTGAAAATGAGCTCCAACGGTCATCAAGGGCTTGGATCTCTATAAAATGCATACAAGCTCTCCATTGGAAGACACACAACACACTTGCATAAAAAGATCAAGCATCTTAAAGCTTTCAAGAAGCAAATCACATCCTCCCTTATTACTTTCTTTGATCCTACACTATATCTTTGTATATCTTTTGAGAAAGTATTAAGTATCAATCACTCTCATTCTACTTTGTAATTTCCTAGTGAGTGAAGCTTGGAAATATTTGGAAATTGATTGTAAGCTTGGTGAAGCTTGATAATACACAGTTGTAATCATCCTCGGGTTGAGGATTGATCTGTTTTGAAAGTTAGTGAAATCTCACAAGGGTGTGAGGACTGGACGTAGCCATCTTTGGGTGAACCAGTATAAAATTGTGTGTGTGTCCCTCATATTCTGCTCCTACTTTTTTACTCAGCTTAGATCTAACGATTTAAAAATCCCATCATCGAGCTAGTCATCCTCAGCAAGAGGGTAGTTTTTAAAACACTTAAAAATTGTTTTTAACAGCAAAATCCCTATTCAACCCCCCTTCTAGTGATATTTAGCTACAACAATTGGCATCAGAGCAAGGTTCTCTAAAAAATACACCTAACAGTGTAAGAGAAAAAGATCCAAAAAGAAATATGTCAAAAGCTAAGTACATCCCTGAAGGAGGATCATCCAGCCGACCTCCCTACTTTGATGGTACAGATTACTATCATTGGAAAGGTAAGATGAGGCTATTTCTCATATCACAAGACAACAACATGTGGTCTGTGGTGGAAAATGGAGATCATGTCATCAGGACCAACAACGCAGATGCAACCTCCGATGAGAAACCTCAAGCAAGGTTTTCTAAAAAAATACACCTAGCAGTGTAAGAGAAAAAGATCCAAAAAGAAATATGTCAAAAGCTAAGTACATCCCTGAAGGAGGATCATCCAGCCGACCTCCCTACTTTGATGGTACAGATTACTATCATTGGAAAGGTAAGATGAGGCTATTTCTCATATCACAAGACAACAACATGTGGTCTGTGGTGGAAAATGGAGATCATGTCATCAGGACCAACAACGCAGATGCAACCTCCGATGAGAAACCTCAAGCACAATGGACGGCTGATGAAAATGCAAAGGTACTCCTAAACTCTAAAGCTCATTTATTTCTAACGTGTGCTTTGTGCAGGGAAGAGTATGACAGAGTTGAAGAATGCAAAAACGCTAAAGAGCTATGGGATACTCTAAGAATTCATCATGAAGGATCAAGTCATGTAAAAGAAGCAAGGATAGATATGGGAGTAAGGGATTTCGAACTATTCGAAATGAAGGAGGATGAAACCATTGATGAAATGTTCTCAAGGTTAACCATCATATTGAATAACTTGAGATCTCTTGGAAAGGTATACTCCGTTCAAGAAAGGATAAGAAAGATCCTAAGAAGTTTACCAAAAGAATGGAGGCCAATGGTAACTGCCATTACAGAAGCAAGAGATTTGACCAACATGAAATTAGAAGATTTGGTTGGAACTCTAAGAGCTCATGAACCATTGTTATTGGCTGATAAACCAAACAAAAAGGGAAGAATGATTGCTCTAAAAACCAGCCAAACAGAAAGCTCCAAGAAGAATGAAGATGTCATAACAAAGGAAAGCGCAGAGTATCCTCTGTCTGAGGATGAGGATGACCTCGTTCTGATTTCCAGAAAAATCCAGAGGATGCTAAACAGAATAGGACAGAATAGAGGACCTCCTCAAAAAGAAAAAATTGACAAAAGTCAAATAACTTGTTATGGATGCAACAAGATGGGACACTATAAAACTGAGTGTCCTCTCAACAAAAGGAACTCCAGAAAATTCCCATACAAAAACAAATCCATGATGATCACTTGGGATGATAGTGATGAGTCATCCTCGGAGCAAGAAAAGGAAGAAGAGGCCAACCTATGTCTCATGACAAAATCAGAAAATGACAAGGTAAGTATTTCTGATCTATGTCCCAATTGTGAAAAATTAGAAGTTGAATTTGATAGCCTTTTAAATGACTCATACACTTTATCTCAAAAATGCATGTTTCAAAAAACCCAACTTGTTGAGATAAAGAAACAAAATGAAGAGCTACAGAAAAAGAATGATGAATATGTTAAAATCATTCAAGAGTTGCAGCAATCTCACTTTCAAAATTCTGAGAAACAAAAAATTCTTGAAACGCATCCTCCTGACGAGGATACAGAAAAGGAAATTTTGAAAACTGAGGTTATGGAACTAAAAAATGATATTTCCAACTTTGTCAAATCTACAGAAACATTTCAAAAGATAATGGGGTCCCAATCTGGAATATTTG
>NC_021163.2:51489465-51490505 GCF_000331145.2 Cicer arietinum | reverse complement strand
CCTATGGGATGATTTTAACAAAAAATTTCAAATTTTTCAAAATCCCACTTGAGGATGAACATTACATCTACTTCAACAACAATTTTTCTATGAAGAACATTAAACAAATGAAGATTCAAAATGATGACCGTCCTGCCTCAAAGAAAAGAAAAACTCGTCCTTCCTCTGTTTCTCAAAACTCTGAAGATGAACCACCTCATCCTCCACCTGAGGATACACCATCACCACTACCAACCTCTCCACTGCGTAACTCTCCTGATCCTACTCCTTCTCCTGCCTCACCTGTCCCCACAACAACTCAGTCTACACCAATCCACAAACTGACTCCACTTCGTGAAGCCGATCCTATCCCTGAGGATGCCTCAAAATCAGCTTCTCCTCAACATATGGAAGATGGTGAGGAGTTATACTTTGATCTGAATCTATCTTACCCTCCATCTCCTACGGATGTGCCTATGGCTTCTCCTCCCACTGTGCCAGTGGATGAAGATGTAATCCCTCCACCAGATTTTTCGCAACAAATTCCTCCTGCTGCAAACTTTGACAAAACTGCTCAACCTCTCCCTGAGGTTACAGGTGTGTTCAGTTCCCTTGACTCCTTCTTCACTGCCACAACTCATAACCAGTCAAAGGACAAGGCTGGGAGCTCTCAGAATAAGAGTTCCAGTGTCAATGACCAGCCTAAAGGCTCGGCTCCTAGCACAAGAATTGGGGAAAACACGAAGCAGATGAAACTCCTAAAATTAATTAGGAAAGACCAGAAGAAAATTCTTCAGCGCTTCACTCATTTTCAGAATTCTTTGGTTCAGTTTGGGCTCATTCTTGAATGGGTTACCAAACACTTGGTTCCTACTATTGCTCCTGGAGATCATCCTCCTGAGCTACCAGCCCAGCCAAACTCTGATGTTCCATCTCCCTCATCAGATGAACCAGCCTCCTCAGATTAAATATGTTGTGACTTCTTTTTGCTGCTGCCAAATTCAGGGGGAGAATGATTATGTTTTTATGTTATGTTTTTATGTTATGTTTTTATGTTATGT
>NC_021163.2:51434002-51478707 GCF_000331145.2 Cicer arietinum | reverse complement strand
AATTTTGATGAAAATCTTGGATCATTTGAAAATGAGCTCCAACGGTCATCAAGGGCTTGGATCTCTATAAAATGCATACAAGCTCTCCATTGGAAGACACACAACACACTTGCATAAAAAGATCAAGCATCTTAAAGCTTTCAAGAAGCAAATCACATCCTCCCTTACTACTTTCTTTGATCCTACACTATATATTTGTATATCTTTTGAGAAAGTATTAAGTATCAATCACTCTCATTCTACTTTGTAATTTCCTAGTGAGTGAAGCTTGGAAATATTTGGAAATTGATTGTAAGCTTGGTGAAGCTTGATAATACACAGTTGTAATCATCCTCGGGTTGAGGATTGATCTGTTTTGAAAGTTAGTGAAATCTCACAAGGGTGTGAGGACTGGACGTAGCCATCTTTGGGTGAACCAGTATAAAATTGTGTGTGTGTCCCTCATATTCTGCTCCTACTTTTTTACTCAGCTTAGATCTAACGATTTAAAAATCTCATCCTCGAGCTAGCCATCCTCAGCAAGAGGATAGTTTTTAAAACACTTAAAAATTGTTTTTAACAGCAAAATCCGTATTCAACCCCCCTTCTAGCTGAGATCCTGTCGGCTACTCTAAGAGTTGTTGGAGAGCAAACTTAGACGATTCTCCATAGCTGTGAGTTGACGACGATCATCATCATATATTTTTATAATGCTATTATTATTATTTTACTTGTTTTCTATATTAAAGTAGTTATTGAAAAATTTGGGGAACACAACAATTGAATTTTATCTCAATTACGTCATTTATTTAATTTAACAATCGTTATTATATAATATGTTATTAGTTTGATTTACGTATGAGTTAAAATATTTAAATCTTAAATTGTTATGCGATTGATTATGTTTTTTATGAATTACAATGAAATGATTTTAAATACGTATTTTGAGAAATCGTTGTTATAATTATTAAATCATTAACTGCGTTAGGTGCACCTAGTTACCTCGTTTTGATTAGGGAGAGTTACCCGTTAGATGGAGCCGCCCCTATGAGAAATGTCATCTGTAGGAGGAGAGGGCTATCAACGAGATGTAAGCTCCCTAATTGATACGTGATGATGCGTTGCGGGATTGAGAGGAGAGAGTTATCCGTTAGATGGAGCCACCTCTAAGGGAAATGCCACCCTTAGAAGGAAAGGGCTATCAATGAGATGAAGCCGCCTCTTGGTCCTAAAAAAATTGTATTTTTACTTGTTTGATTTTTTTATGATTTTAAGGTTGTTCATTTTGATTTCAATTCGTGCCTTTTTGTGTTTCCCTTCTAATTGATGGTGGTTGTTGTCTCATCACAAAGTCTTTGTGACTTACCTCTTTATGTTGCTTTTTTTTTCTTCAAATACGCAGGCAGCTGAGTAGAAATTTGTTATTTGATTCAAGTCTCAACATATTTCTTTTTGGTAGGCCTCTTTGATCGAGGACCATTTTTTTGTAAAATATATCGAGTCTAATGTAATTTGCAGCTATTTTGGAGTCTTGAATGTCTTTTTTTTTTTTTTTAAGTGTGTTAAGAAATTAAGTTATGTTATTTGAAGTATGACTGAATTGAAAGTTGAACAGGGATTCTATAAATTTGGAAATGTTGAATTTACAGAGGATACTCTGTCGAAATTTCGAGTAAAAAAGTATATATATATATTTTTGAAATGGTTAGAGAACGGTTTAGTTGTTTAATTGTTAAGTTAGTTGATAGGTTTGTCAGGCTAGGAGTATAGCTTGTGCGGCGGTCACGATATTTAAATTTCGGATCGTGACAAAGTTGGTATCAGAGCTCGATCGTAGGTCCTAATAGCTGCAAACATATGTTGATATTAGATTCTTGTTAGTAAATTGTGTACCCGGGCACAACTTACTTGCAAGGGCTATTAGCACTCTATGAGAGTCTCATCTGTTGTCTGAATCTGTGTTTAAATTCATCATCACTACCTCTCCACAATTTATTTTCGCCTTATTCAATTTTTGGATCAATGTTCTTTGAATAGGTGAGAATGCCACCCAAGACTAGGAATCCTACTATAAGGGAAATTGTTGATGAGTCAATTGCCCAAGCTCAATGTGCTCGTCAATGAGGTCGTGTTTCAGTTCGTGCTTGAAACAGACATAGAGCTAATGTTGGCGGACGTGGCTTGGATGTCGATGTTGAGGTACCTAGGAGGAGGCGCGAAAATCCAGCCATGGAAGAGTTTGCTGCTGGTCTGCAGGGATTACAACAGGTTGTGCAACAACTTGTTGGAGTTGTCGTCGGACAACAACAGGAGGGTGATCAAAGGCATGAAAATGTCAATGGTCAACAAGAGGTTAGACAAGTTGAGCATCAGACAACTGTTGCAACAAGGGGTATTGAAATTACTTTACCAGACTTTATGAAGCTTAAATCCCCTAATTTTTCTTGTACTAGTGCGCCAGATGATCCACAACAATTCATTGATAATCTAGAACGGCTTTGGAGAGCATTGGGTTGTTCTGAGGTAAGATGAGTAAAATTGACATCATTTCAGCTAATAGGCGTGGCACGTGATTGGTTTGATATAGTGTCACGTGGTAGACAAGTGGGGCCACCTCCGTTAGCATGGAAAGAGTTCTCTCAGTTGTTCATGGCTCGTTTTCTTCCGGAGAGTGCTAGAGATGGATTAGCTCATGAGTTTGAGCGATTGGAGTAAACAGAGGGTATGACAGTTTCAGAGTATAGTGCTCATTTTACACAGCTCTCTAGACATGCTCCTTATCTTATCACTGAGGAGATGTGTGTTAAGAGGTTCATTAGAGGATTGAAGTATTATTTATTTAGATATGTGGTTGGGTCGAATTGTTCTACTTTTGCTAAGGTTTTGAGTTTGGCCCTTTTGATTGAGCAACGGCAGAAGGAAAAAGAAGGCAATAGACAAGATTCACATAAGAAGCAAAGGATTGAAGGATCCTACAGTAACTATTCAAATCGCGGTGGTGGATCTATGTTTAGTTATCAAGGGAAACAAAGACTCATGTCTCAAAGGGGTGGTTATAGTGAGCAGTCTTCTGGGACAGTGCAGATTCGTAGTTCAGATTTTGGAGCAGCATCACAATTCACTTTCCCTTAGAGACATTCTGGTGGTTCAGCTACACGATGTTCTACTTGTGGTAGGTTTCACTTCGGGAATTGTTCTAGAGATGGTAATGCTAAGGTGTGCTACCAATGTGGCCAAATAGGTCACATCAGGAGGGATTATCCTATAGACACGACACACTCATCCTCTAGTTATGCATCAGCACCAACAACTTTGACATCTTCTCAGGCTCATCCTACACTTGTGCGTCAAAGTGGAAATTCTTATGTCAGAGGTTTAGGAACATCTCAACAGGGAGGTAGAGGATTTGGTGGTAGAGGTCAGATACCAGGAGGAAGATGTTAGGCTCGAGTGTTTGCTTTGACTCGTCAGGATGCTCAGACATCCAATGCAATAGTTATAGGTATACTTTCTATTTGTTCTAGAGATGCTCGTGTTTTGTTTGACCCTAGAGCTACACATTCTTTTGTATCCTCGTGGTTTGCTACTCGACTTGGTAAATGTCCATCTTCTTTAGAAGATCCTTTAGTTGTAGCTACACCTGTTGGAGGAAATTTGCTTGCTAAGTCGGTGTATCGTTCTTGTGATATAACTATTGATGGAAAGGTGTTGCAGGTAGATTTAGTAGTTATTGACTTGATAGATTTTGATGTGATTTTGGGTATGGATTGGTTGGCTTTGCATCATGCCACTTTGGATTTTCATAACAAAGTGGTGAAATTTGAGATACCAAGACAATCAGTCTTCTCATTTCAAGGAGCACGTTGTTGGGTACCACATAACCAAATCTCAGCCTTGGCAGCTAGCAAGTTAATGAGAAAAAGTTATCAAGCGTATTTAGCCGTGGTAAGGGATACACAAGTGGTTGAAGAGAAATTGGAAAAAATTCAAACAACATGTGAATTTTCAGATGTTTTTCCTGAAGAACTTCCTCGGTTGCCACCTGATATGGAGATTGAATTCTCTATAGACCTAGTTCTAAACATTCATCATATATCTATACCTCCTTATCGTATGGCACCAGTAGAACTTAAAGAGTTAAGGGAACAACTTCAAGATCTTCTTGATAAGGGTTTTATTCGTCCAAGTTCTTCTCCTTGGGGAGCACCAGTCTTATTTGTAAAGAAGAAAGATGGATCCATGCGACTATGTGTAGAATACCGACAGTTGAATAAAGTGATTGTGAAGAATAAATATATGTTACCCCGCATTGATGAGTTGTTTGACCAACTTCACGGAGCTCAATGTTTTTCTAAGATTGATTTGCGGTCGGGGTATCACCAGTTAAAGATTAAGAGGGATGACATAACGAAGACATCTTTATGCAAGCGTTATGGACATTATGAATTCCTGGTTATGTCTTTTGGGCTTACTAATGCCCCAACAGCTTTCATGGATTTAATGAATCGCGTTTTTAAACCATTCTTGGATCAATTCATGATTGTGTTTATTAATGATATCCTTGTTTTTTCCAAGAGCAAAGAAGAACACGGGCGGCATTTAAGGCTGGTTTTGCAAACCTTAAGAGATAAACAATTATATGCCAAATTCTCAAAATGTTAGTTTTGGTTGGATAGTATGGCATTTTTAGGACATGTTGTGTCTAAGAATGGAATAAGTGTAGATCCAAGTAAGGTGGAAGCAGTCCAGAATTGGCCCAGACCTACCATAGTGAAGGAGATTCGGAGTTTTCTTGGCTTAGTTGGTTATTATCGGCGTTTTGTGAAGGATTTCTCAAAGATTGCATCTTCGTTGACTAGGTTGACCCAGAAGAAAGTTGAGTTCCGATGGACTGATGCATGTGAGGAAAGCTTTCAAAAATTGAAGGAGTACTTGACGTCAGCACCTATTTTGACATTACTTATAGGTGGTGAAAGTTATGCAGTTTATTGTGATGCTTCTAGAGTTGGTCTCGGTTGTGTACTTATGCAACAATGTAAGGTTATTACCTATGCATCTAGACAACTCAAGAGGCACGAATTGAACTATCCCACACATGATTTGGAAATGGCTGCAGTTATTTTTGCTCTTAAGATTTGGAGGCACTATCTATATGGTAAAACTTGTGAGATTTATACCGACCATAAAAGTCTTAAGTATATCTTTCAGCAACGAGACTTAAATTTAAGACAAAGAAGATGGATGGAACTCTTGAAAGATTATGATTGCACAATCTTATACCATCCATGGAAGGCAAATGTTGTTGCAAATGCTTTGAGTAGGAAATCCATTGGCAGTCTCGCTCATATAGCAGAAGTAAAGAAGCCATTAGTTAAAGAATTTCAAGAAGTTGTGGAAAGTGGAATTCAATTGGAACTTGGTCATTCGAGGTTATTTTTAGCCCACGTACAAATTCGTCCAACCATAGTTGATGATATCAAGGAAGCTCAAAGTCAAGACCCATACTTGGTGAATATGGTAAATAATGTTCAGAATGGTAAAATTTCAGACTTTTCAATTGATTCTGATGGTGTGTTGAGGTTGAAGGCTCGACTGTATGTCTCAAATATTGGTGGCTTAAGGAGAAAAAATTTAGAGGATGCTCATCATTCTTCTTATACTATTCACCCAGATTCTAATAAGATGTGTCAAGACTTGATAGAATTGTATTGGTGGGAAAGGATGAAGAGAGATGTAGCAGATTTTGTCTCTAGGTGCTTAATGTGTCAACAAGTAAAAGCTGAGCACCAAAAGCCTGCAGAGTTACTTCAACCTGTTGAAATACCTGAATGGAAGTGGGAAGGCATCACTATGGATTTTGTCACAGGATTACCACGAACCCAAATGGGTTATGACTCGGTGTGGGTGATTATAGATCGGTTAACCAAATCGGCACACTTTTTGCCTGTGAAGACTACTTATACTGCATCTCAATATGCTAAACTTTATTTAGATAAAATTGTCTTTTTGCATGGTGTATCGGTGTCTAATATTTCTGATCGTGGGGGGGGTCAATTTACTGCTCAATTTTGAAAGTCGTTCCAAACTTCATTAGGAACTCGTTTGAAGCTTAGCACCGCTTTTCATCCTCAAATAGATGGTCAATCTGAAAGAACTATACAAATATTGGAAGATATGCTTCGTGCTTGTGTTATGGATCTTGGGGGTAGTTGGGATCAACATTTGCCCTTGATGGAATTTGCATACAATAATAGTTATCAATCTAGTATTCAGATGGCTCCGTTCGAGGCTTTATACGGAAGATGTTGTAGGTCTCCGATAGGATGGTTTGAAGTTGGTGAAGCTAAATTAGTCGGTCCAGAATTGGTTCAAGATGCCATTGAAAAAGTTAAATTGATCCGGGATCGCTTAGTGACAGCTCAAAGTAGGCAAAAATCTTATTCTGATAAGAGGCGTCGTCCCTTAGAGTTTTCAGTTGGGGAACATGTATTCTTACGAGTTTTACCAATGAAATTAGTGTTGCGGTTTGGTAAAAAGGGGAAACTAAGTCAAAGGTTCATTGGACCATTTGAAGTTTTAGAGAGAGTCGGACCAGTAGCGTATCACTTGGCACTTCTACCGGATCTCTCAGGAGTTCATCCAGTTTTTCATATTTCGATGCTTCAGAGGTATCTTCATGACCCTTCTCATGTGATTAATCATGAAGAGGTACAGTTAGATGAAAGTTTATCATACATTGAACATCCAGTAGCTATATTAGATTGCCAAGTGAGACGTTTACGCTCAAAGGATATCTTTTCTGTAAAAGTCCTTTGGCGTGGTCCATCCGGTGAAGAAACTACTTGGGAACCCGAAGAAGTCATCCGTGCAAAGTACCCACACTTATGTTGAAACTCAAGGTTAGTGGTATTTATTAAATAAATAAAAAGTCAAATAAATTCGAGGACGAATTTTTATAAGGGGAGGAGATTGACACGCCCGTGTCATTGTTTTTTTCTAAAATAAATAAATAAATAATATTATAATAATAATTAATTAAAACCAACTCCACTACATTTTCTTTTCCACCTCACCTCATTTTTCTCTAATTCATTTTCCCGTTTCTTCTCTCTCTCTCCCTCTCGGCTGAACCCTCTCCCCCATTTTTGTTGCTGTTTTTTTTTTTTCTCTCCTTCTCTTTGCTTCTTCTCACTCTAATACTGAAACCCTCAACCATTAAAAAATGAAGTTAACATCCTCACAAGCATAATTTCTCATACTCCTACAAATGCTCTTGGTTAGGATTTTTGAGTTAGGGTTTGTGCTCTAGAAAAAAGGGTACCCATCTCATTAGAGTTGTTGATTGAAACTCTTTGAGGTAAATACACAACTCTAGTCCTAGTATAAATTCATAGAAAAATGTAGTTTTGTTTAAACATCTTACTTTTGTGCTTAGAGTATATTTAAATGATTTCTATGGTTTCCTAGAGTTAGCTAAACTTTAGAATAATTTTTTCTAAAGTCTTAGAAATATTTTTGATACTCAGATTTGTCAGCTAAGATCCTGCCGTCTACTCTGAGAGTTGTTGGAGAGCAAACTTAGACGATTCTCCATAGCTGTGAGTTGACGACGATCATTGTCATATATTTTTATAATGTTATTATTATTATTTTATTTGTTTTCTATATTAAAGTATTTATTGAAAAATTTGGGGAACACAACCATTGATTTTATCTCGATTTCGTCAATTATTTAATTTAACGGCCGTTGTTATATAATATGTTATTAGTTTGATTTATGTATGAATTAAAATATTTAAATATGAAATTGTTATGCGATTGAGTATGTTTTTCATAAATTACGATGAAATGATTTTAAATACGCATTTTGAGAAATCGTTGTTATAATTATTAAATCGTTAATTGCGTTAGGTGCACCTAGTTACCTCGTTTTGGTTAGGGAGAGTTACCTGTTAGGTGGAGCCGCCCCTATGAGAAATGTCATATGTAGGAGGAGAGGGCTATCAACGAGATGTAAGCTCCCTAATTGATATGTGATGATGCGTTGCGGGATTGAGAGGAGAGGGCTATCCGTTAGATGGAGCCACCCCTAAGGGAAAGGCCACCCTTAGAAGGAAATGGCTATCAATGAGATGAAATCGCCTTTTGGTTCTAAAAAAAATTGTATTTTTACTTGTTTGATTTTTTGATGATTTTAAGGTTGTTCATTTTGATTTCAATTCGTGCCTTTTTGTGTTTCCCTTCTAATTGATGGTGGTTGTTGTCTCCTCACTAAGTCTTTGTGACTTACCTCTTTATGTTGCTTATTTTTTTTCAGATTCGCAGGCAGCTGAGTAGAAATCTATTATTTGATTCAAGGCTCAACATATTTCTTTTTGGTAGGCCTCTTTGATCGAGGACCATTTTTTTGTAAAATATGTCGAGTCTAATGTAATTTGCAGCTATTTTGGAGTCTAGAAAGTCTTTTTTTTTTTTTTGAAGTGTATTAAGAAATTAGGTTATGTTATTTGAAGTATGACTGAATTGAAAGTTGAAAAGAGATTCTATAAATTTGGAAATGTTGAATTTACAGAGGATACTCTATTGAAATTTCAAGTAAAAAAGTATATATATATTTTTGAAATGGTTAGAGAACAATTTAGTTGTTTAATTGTTAAGTTAGTTGATAAGCTTGTCAGACTAGGAGTATAGCTTGTGCGCCGGTCACGACATTTAAATTTCGAGTCGTGACATTCATATTTAACGAAAGTTATTAATGTTGAATCAAGGTTTATATCAAAGCATTAAATAAATCTTGGGTTTGGAAATAGTTTTGTTGGCACACATGCCCTGCCCGTTGTCTTATGGTTTTTTTTTATCATCATCCAGAGACAATTCTAACTTGGAATTTGAGAGGAAAAGAGAAGAAAATAATAATTAAAAAATTGTTTAAGAATCAAATAGAAAGATAAATGAATTAACATTTCAATGAAAATTTTCTCAAGAAAAATATGACAAAAAAGAAAATAGAATAATTAGCGCTCTAGGAATTTGTAAAATATTAAAATTTAACATGAAAGAGAGAAAACTAGAGATAACTTTTGTATTTATCAAATAAAAAAAATGATTCTAATAAGTATAATGAAACTTATATACCCAAATTAGAACAACTAATTTCTAACTAAAATAACTAACGTGTAACTAACACTTAACTAAAGTAATTAACTTTTAACTAATTTTACATCTTTAATAAAACTCTTGTAAGGTTTTCTTTTGTTCTCTTGTCAAAACCTAGTATTATCTTGTTGACACCGATGATGGGAAGCGCCTTTTGTTTTTTTTATTAAAGGAAGCGATGTGTTATCAAAATCGAAAATAACCGGTTACTTAGTATTTTAAAATAACAGTGACATGGTTCAACCAATCAGAAAATGTTCAATAAAGTGTGCTAGAGTTTGTCCTTAGCACTTCTCAAACAACGCCCCAGGGCCATATGGCTTTATTCCAAAACCTGTAGATGATGTGTTTGGTGCGGCCAAGTGTTACCTTGATATAGGGTATTTTCTGTTGGATTATTTTAGTGTGGACTAACATAGTCAGTTTTATTTTGTAATCCTCAAATTAATTTGATATCAAAATATTGAAATATGTTGCTAATGTTAGTCTCAATTATGTGATCACTAGTATTAGATTCATTGAGACTATTATTATTTTGTGGAGCACTTATGATGGTGGAAAGTTTTATTAATGGGACTTAAAATAATGGGTAAGTTAGTTCATTCATATATCATAAGGAGAGACCCTTATCTCTTTTCACTATATAAGTGTAGTTGCCCCATTAAGATTATACACCTCTTCACCACTAATGGAATAGAGATAGTTTCTCTTCTCTGCACATACATACTCAGGACCTAAAGGAGATCCATGAAAGAATAATTATCATTGGCACTTTCAAGTAATCCAAATCCTCTAATCTACATGATAAAAATTATAAATTTATTCATGTTACAATTGGGATTAAAAATTGTATCTATTGATTTTATCAATTTTCTTTCACCTTTAGCCATCAATGATACTTTTTTATTTCCTAAATTTGAGAATCCTCCATCTATGGGTAACTTAAGACCTATTTCTTTGTACAGTGTTCTTTATAAGATTATCTCTAAATGTGAAGACTAATCAGTTGCTTTCCATTTTGAAAACTTTTGAGGTTGCAATTGATTGGGAAGTTAACCTTGGCACCTCAGAGGTTTTTATTAGAAGGAATAACACATAAAAACTTATGAATTTGCGTTTTTATGTGTCTAAACAAATCAACTCGTCAGTAGATTTAATATTTGGTAAATTTGTGAAGGAGACTAATTAACGCGGACTGATTCACAAATTTAGGATAAATTCGCGTGAATTAAGACCGTAGCAATTTTACCCTAATTTTAAAATTAAGCCTAAATTTTGAAACCCAACAAAAAAACCCATTTTCAGCTTTCTCCAACACGTTAACTTCGGCATATATATATATATATATTATTTGTCGAGTTCACATGTCGAATTCACCTAAACAAAACAAATTTATTTAAAAATTCGAGTTTTCCCGACAGGACAACAAGATGTTGCTAGAATTCTTGAGTTGCTTTGTAACTTGGGGACGAATAAATAATTAGGTCTACCATCCATCATCCATGGTTAGTAGAGATAAGAAGGCAAAATTTGCTTCATTGCGGATAAGGAAGGAAGTTATGATTAAATCGGTGATTCAATCTTTATGAGTATGTATGGGCTTTTAATTTGCATTCTTTCAACCTTGCAATGGTGGCAAAACAAGGTTGGAATTTCTTCAACAAACCTGATGTATTGCTGTCTAAACTTTTAGTGTTATGTAATTTCCAAATAGCTATTTCCTTGAAACTAGTCTTGAAAACAATCCTAATTATGCTTGGAAAAATATTTAAACATCGTGATCTATTATTATTCAAGGGTGTAGATATACCATTGGGGATGGAACTCGTGGAAGAGTCATGCATGATCTGTGGTTGAGAAATAATGTACCAACTTAGATGTCATTTTCTCAACATTTGTTAGTGCAAAATATGTATGTGGATAAGCTGATGTGGGGAGGGAATAAGGAGCAAGATCGGTCTGTTATTGACACCACATTTCCTACTGATGTGGATTATCTAATATATCAGGTAACCAACCCAGCCCATCTATGATGAAAGATACATTCAATTGGAATGAGGACAATTTAAGGGATGTACCCTGTAAAATTGGGTTACTAACTCTACATGACTAAATTGTTGAATGTGAATCATGATGTCCTCGGAAATTGGGATGCTATTTGAAATATCAAAACTCCACCACATAAGACTCAAATTTTTCTTTGGCATATGCATAGATAGTGTTTACCAACTAATCGAGGTTGTTATAGTTGTTATCGAGGGGAGTTACTTGAGATATTTCCAAAATATTATGCGTGTGTGTGTGTGTGTGTATATATATATATATAAATGTTTTTTATTGACATTGTTATGTTGTTAGACTAGTGATTGCACGTGACCTTTGGGATATGAATCCAGACCATGCACGAAAAGGAATGATATCTCTACCATAAGACGAAAGTCAGTTGATATTGTAACGTTATATGTATATAGTTGCTTGAAATTAAAATGGCAGAAACTAAAAGTTGCATCTCTTTTTCAAGTGGCATGTAATTTTTTATAAATTTTGTTATTCTGCAGACATGAAGTACACGAGTTCTGCCATTATTATTCATAATTTTCTCATTCATTTTCTATATTCTAAGTCATCATGCACTTCTCTAATGCATGAGTGAAGTATGAAACATTCTTTTGTATCATGCTATTGAAAGATACTCTTTGTGTATTAGTGCAAATTGTATCAAGGTTTTTCAAAGTACCCTAAAGAATATTCGTTGTTCATATCATTTGCATTCGATTGGTGGAGGCGAATCAAACATAAAGGTTAGTGTAACAACACGCTTTGAAATTCTCCAGATACAATCTTCATCAAAAACTTCATTGTTAAAGTCTTGCAACAATATGAAATTCTTTATCTGCTAGTAGAAAAATATGAAATTCTTTCTTACAACTTTGAAGGTGATGTATGTTCTAAACACTACAAGGCAACTAAAGAAGGAAGTGGAAACATTAGCATAAACAAGAAAGAAGCAAAAATGGAGACAATGATGACTATATAAGCATGATTCATATTCTCAACGGTATGTTTGACTCCTTATTCGATATATATCAAAGTAGTCATTCTGCAAAGGAACTATGGAAGAAATTAGAGTTAAGATACATGCAAGAATACGCTACAAGTAAGAAGTTTCTTGTTTCTCAATTCAAAAATTATAAAATGGTTGATAATAAATCATTAATGGAACAAATGCATTAGATTGAACGCATTAGTAATAACTATAAACATCATATGCACATGGATGAAACCATTATTGTATCCTCTATATTAGATAAACTTTCACCTTCATGGAAAGTTTTCAAAAGAACCATGAAGCATAAGAAAGATGACATATCTCATAGCAGTTGGGTAAACACCTTTGTTTAGAAGAAAGATATTGTAAATAAGATACTAAAAACCAATTTTCTCATGAAAATGTTCATGTAATGAAGGAAGGAAATTCAAGCAAAACTTATAAGAAAAGAAATCGAGATTTTGATAAGCCTCATGAAAAACACAATGGTAATGGTGAAAAAAGAAAGAAAATAAAAGGAAGAACAAAGAGAATAATTCAAATGCAACAAAAAACAATCTTGTTATTGTCATTTCTGAACTTATAACATGATTGAAGATTTTGAATCTTGGTGGATAGACTTCGGTGCTACCCTACATGTATGCAAAAACAATGAACTACTCAAGACCATTGATGAAGAAGATAGAAGTGTTTTGTACATGGGAAATGCATAAATTGTCCAAGTCAAAGGAAAATCAACACTAGAGATTTAATTCACTTCTAGAAAGACATTTACTCTTAAATATGTATTTTATGTTCCTTAAGTTAGGAAGAACTTGATTTATATATATGTACTTAATAAGTTTGGTTTCAAATGTATATTTTAGGGAAATAAGTTTATTCTCTCTAAAGGAGGTATATTTGTAGAGAAGAGTTGTCTTTGTGAGAATAAGTTCAAATGTAATGTTGTTAAAATAATAATAATAAATAATAAATAATAAATAATAAATAATAAATAATAAATAATAAATAATAAATAATAAATAATAAATAATAAATAATAAATAATAAATAATAAATAATAAATAATAAATAATAAATAATAAATAATAAATAATAAATAATAAATAATAAATAATAAATAATAAATAATAAATAATAAATAATAAATAATAAATAATAAATAATAAATAATAAATAATAAATAATAAATAATAAATAATAAATAATAAATAATAAATAATAAATAATAAATAATAAATAATAAATAATAAATAATAAATAATAAATAATAAATAATAAATAATAAATAATAAATAATAAATAATAAATAATAAATAATAAATAATAAATAATAAATAATAAATACAATATAATTTATGCTTATATTGTTGAGTCTTTCGCTTTATGGTATATGTGATTAGGAAATGTTAACTTTAGAAAATTGAATGATGTAATGAAATCAATTTAATTCCGACTTTTGGCAAAAATTCAAATTCATGTACTACTTGCATATTAACTAAAATCACAAGACAAAATTTTAAACGAGTTGAAACAAGTTATAAGGTATTAGATTTAATTTATTCTGATGTATGTGATTTACATGGTTGACCTACAATTGGCGGTAAAAAGTATTTTGTCACTTTTATTGATGATCGCACCAAATTCTATTATGTTTATTTAATGCACTCTAAGGATGAAGTTTTACACAAATTTAAAATATTTAAACCATTTCATTAAGTGTTTTAGAAGTGATAAGAGAGGAGAATTCTATCATCATGATTATTTTGAGTCCATTGTTATTGTGCGTCAAACAACTGCACCATATTCCCTACAACAAAATTAAATTGTAGAAAGGAAAAACATAGTATTAGATGAAATGGTGAATGTCATGTTTTCCTATTTTAGTTTATTAAAAAGTTATTTGGATGAAACTATGCTAACTGCATGTTATTTATGAAATAAAGTTCTTAATAAAAGGAACAAGATAACCTCATATGAAATATGAAAGAAAAGCAAACCTCAATCCCAATCATATAAAAGTTTGGGGTTGTAGAGCGATTGTTAAGGTTTCTGGACTAAAAAGAAAGAAATTGGGAAAAAGAGGAATTGAAAGTGTATTTATGGGCTATGCCGAAAATAGCAAAGTATATAGATTCACGGTTATTGAATCTAATGACTCATATCCTATTAACATAGTGATTGGATCAAGAGATGCAATTTTTCAAGAAAATAGATGGCTAAATACCACCCGTGATCCATTAACTTAATTTCCGTTTTAGTAATTTATCTTTTTTTCTTCGATTTGATCCTTTATTTTAATTTTAAGTGACAATTTGATTTTTTATGTTTTAAAATGTCAACAATGTTATCATTTTTATTACAAAAATTCAAAAAATTCATTAAAATTGTCAAACAAAATCCATAAAATTAATTATATTCTTCAATATAATACAATTTTCATCAAATTCGTAATCTAAATCTTCAAATAAACTCATATTTTCGTTCTTTATTTGATGTTGTTAGAGATGAAAATGTGAATTTATTTAAATATTTAGTTATGAATTTGATGAAATTTTGCATTATAATGAGGATGATAATTAATTTTATGGATTTTGTTTGAAATTTTTTATGAATTTTTGCAAAAAAAAAAAGGATAACATTGTTGACATTTTAAAATATAAAAGACCAAATTGTCACTTAAAATTAAAATAAATGACCAAATCGGGAAGGAAAAAAAAATGACTAAAACATTAACTGAGATTAAGTTAAGGGGTCACATGTACTATTTAGCCAAAATAGATTTAACTCAATTTCACATTACAATGAAATTTTCTATAGTAATGTACAAAGTCTAGAAAATAATGTATCTAATAATGATATATTGACAAGTTCAGAACCTATAAAAAGCAAAAGAGTCAAAAAAGAGAAAAGTTATGGACTAGACTTCTTTATGTTCCTTTTAGAAGGTACAAATGATTCCATCAACGTTTATTGACCAATTTGCTATAATTTAGAGAGTGATTCATACACATATGAAGAGGCAATAAAGTCTCAAAACTTCGCTTTTTGGAAATAAGTCATCCAAGAAGAAATATACTTTATTATGGGGAGTAAAACTTGGAAATTAGTAGACATCCCACCAGGATCCAAACCAATAGTCTGTAAATAGATCTTTAAGAAGAAAATGAAATTTGATGGTGCCAATGATAAATTCAAGGCTAGACTTGTTGCAAAATGATTTTTTTTTAAAAAGTATTGACTACTTTGATACTCATGTATTTGTTGCAAGAATTGCATCCATAAGAGTGTTTTTGACACTAGCTTTCATCTATAAGTTTGTAATTCATCAAATAGATGTTAAAGTTGTTTTTCTAAAATGACAAGAACATAAAGTGTATAAGTTGATTAAGTCTTTATATGGGTTAAAGCAAACACCGAAACAATGGTACCAAAAGTTTGATCAAGTTGTGTTTTCTAATGGATACAAAATAAATGAATCTGACAAATATATTTATAGTAAATTTCACAATGGAAATTGTGTTACGATTTGTTTATATGTGGATGGTACTTAATCTTTGGCACTAATTTAGATGAGGTAGAAAAGACTAAAGCTTTTTGTCCAAAAATGTTTTATATGAAAGGTTAAGGTGAAGTAGGAGCGATTTTAGGAATTAAAATCATAAGAGATTGTGTAAATAATGGTTTATCCTAATCTCACTATATTGATAAAGTAAGAAATTTGATCATTTTGATTGCAAATCAGTTTCGACCTCATTTGATCAAAATGTTCGTTTACAACCACATAAAGGATATTTTGTGGCACTACTAGATTATTCAAAGGTAATCGGATACTTGATGTATGTCATGATTTGTACCAGACCTGATATAGCATATGTTGTTGGTAGATTAAATCGATATACAAGCAATCCAAGTAAAGAACCTGGATATGTTGTTAATAGAATATTAAAATATTTGAAAAAAACAATTAATCTATAGTGAATGTCCTTCATTTTTGGGAGGATATATAGATGTTAGTTGAGTAACTTATGGTGAGGATCATGTTTCCACAAGTGGATGGATCTTCAACTTTGATGGAAGTGTAGTTTCTTGGGATTCAAATAAACAAACTTGCATTGTCGGCTCCACCATGGTTGTAGAATTTATTTCTCTAGTTGCAGATAGTAAAGAGATTGAATGACTAAGGGTCAAAGTCAATGGCACCAATATCCATATATTGTGATAGTAAATCCACATTATCAAAAGCATATAGCCAAGTATATAATGGAAAATCTAGACATATTGGTTTTAGACATAGCTATGTAAAGGATTTAATTTTAAATGGAGTGATATCCATAGTGTTTGTAAGAACTAAAAAGAATCTTCCAAATCCTTTGACGAAAGGCCTGAAAAAGGACATGGTGTTGAAGACATAATTGGGGATGGGACTCAAGCTCATATCTAATTAATCATCAATGATGGAAAATCAACTCACACGTAAGTAACATCAAGTCTTGAGTTCAATGATAAAAGTACACTATTAGAGTTATTGCAAGTACTTGAATATAGATACATCCTACAGGGTAAAAGTACTTGGATCATAAGTATAAAGTTGGAAGATTGAGTTTTACTCTTAGTAGACATATAACATGAATTTACTGAAATACATATTATGGGTGTATTTCTGATACAGTCTATTTATGTGAAGATGAAGTGAGACCACTTCAAATAGTTAAATGGTTTGACTCTTAAATTCTCATCAAAAGGGTACATGACACAAGACCTTATCAAATGTGTCATCTTTATAATTATTTCGATAGTATCGAGATTTCATGTGTAGATTATGCACACTTGTTCTAATGAATTATTGGTTCAAAGTTTGTTTATCAATGTCTATTTGGGATGAGTGAAACTCATAGCTTACTAAGTAGTGGTTCAAATCATCAGATATCATTATCTAAAACCATGATATTTTTAAAATTATGGGATTTAATATATTTTTGAAAATGGTGAGGGATTGTGAATATTTCCAAAATATTATGCATATGTATGAGTAAATGTTTTTCATTGACATGGTTATGTTGTTGGATTAGTGGTTGGGCGCGACCTCTGAGATACGAACCCATACCATACACGAAAAAGGATGACATTTCTACCACCAAACATCACATTTCAGTTTAATCTGATGGATAGAATTTGAGTGCTCTATGTGTGGTGTGGGGGTGGAGGATGACCATCATTTCCTTTTTGATTATGATTTAAGTACAGAAGTGTAAGATGAGACGAGTTTGCACGGTGTCATTGATAAATCTATTGATTCAAATTTTATCCCTCGGCCTGTTTAGAGTTGTGCCCTAATGAGTATGGTGTGGTATTAAGTAAGGTAACCTTGGTGATAAGGTGTTTCTTCTTTCATTCCCAATATTCTCAAATACACAAAAATACATGTCTGAATTGATTAATTCGAAAGTGTAAAATATATCTCCCGATACAGACAAAATTTAGAGGTTTTTGAGAAGACTTGGGTGTGAGAAAAGAAATTTTCTTAGTGATATGGTACTTGTTTCATAACAGAAACAAGTGGGTATGGAGCCAATCTAAATTGAGGGAGCAACAGGTCTGCAGACTAGCTACCACCATGCAGGACGACTGGCTGAATGCACAAGCCAACAGAAGTGCGAGTGGTCATGGTAGTGGGGCTGTTGATGATTCACAGTGGCCGAAACCACCACTGGGATGGGTCAAGTGTAATGTTGATGCAGGTATTCGTCATCGTTGCAGCATGAGTCTGTCATGATGCAGGGCCTTCCATAGCAGCTAAGACTGGTTGCAAATCCCCTATGGTACAAGCAAAAGAGGGGAAAACAACAACTCTTTTGCATGCATTGACATGGATTTGTGATAATGGGTTCCAATGTGCAATTTTTGAACTGATTACAAGAGTGTTACTGATGCAATCAGCAACTCATGAGAGCAACACAGATTTAAGTTTGAATTAATTGTTTTAGAAATTAGGAATTTGTTAGCTTTAAATTCAAATTTTGAAGTGAAATTTATTCGTCAAATATAGTTTCTACTTCTAAATTCTACTTCCACTCATTTTTTTTAAATATAAAATTCAATCTCATACAACCATCAAATTCATAGGAATGAGCAACTTGTTTTCAAAAATCAACATACAGGTGATTTGATGAAATTACAGATTACTCATGAGACTCTGAAACATGACAAAATTAAGATGTTTGCCATATATTCCAGACAATTAATTTGCCACTCCAACATAGAATAATAGTATGTATAATGTGAATAATAATTAATGGGAAAAAAGAAAAGAAAGGAAAAAACTTGACGAGCAACAGAAATGGCTTCTTTATAGAACTAATATATTATTAAGAAGCTCGAATCAGATATCACCAAACACACCAAAAAGATCACCATTGATGTAATCATTGTCCACCAAGCTGACCAAGAAGTAGCTACCACCCACCTGCAACACAATTACAGAGAATTATCAAACTATTATAGCATCTACAGCCAACAACAAAAATACAGCACTGACATGAAATATATGGGGGATGTTAGATTCGAAGTTTTAAAAACCGAACCGTATGGTTCAATTGATTGAATGAACCGCTAATCGACATTTACGCTTTGGTTATTTGAATGGTTGGATTGCAGTTTCGTCTGGACGGTTCAATATCTGGTTTGGTTTTTAAATTATCGGTTTGATTGTGTTTTAGTTTTTTAAAACAAGTATTATGTGTTTTTTTGACTTTTTAGGTTTAAAAACAATAAAATAAGAAACAGTTTTACAAAAAAACAAAAGTTAGCCAAACAAGGTTTTCAGTTTTTTAAAAAGTGAACAGATTTTAAGAAAGGAATGGAAGTTTATTAAACTGTTCCTATGCAAATTAATCAGGCGCAATAGTATTACTAAGAAGGCTATATTAAAGCTTTAATCGATTCGTTGGTCTAAAAACTAACCTGTTCAACCAATTTCCTGGATGCATCAGCCTCAGGGTATAAGCTTGCCCATGCTCTAGACCAAATTTCAAATGCCTCATCCTTCCATACATTGAAGCTGACAGGATCTACAATGGTTGGTTGTATTATCTCCTTAGCTGGGAAGACACCCCATGTTACAGCATTCACATCGGTTGGGCCCACATTAGATTTCGCAATCCCTTCTTTATTCACAGCCATATAAGTTAGGGATGGTCGGGCCTTGGATTTCTCAACAAGTGCATCCAGCTTTTCCTTAGAGCAGAAGAACTCTAAGTATGCCTTCTGATAAACATAGCCATTAGGTCCACCCCAGCCTAGGCAATATGTCAAAACAATAAAGTTAGTGTATCTCATTTTATCAAAAAATATGGATGGCATATATAAATACCCTCAATCATAATTTTACATGGTATCTGAAAGCAAGTATAAAGTGGTATAACCGTGAACTTAAGACTCCTGATCCTAAAATTGAAACCAAGCCCTTCCTACCATCAAAATGAGCGGAATCATCTGGCCATCAGAAACTCAGTAATTTTTAAAAAAAATTGAAAGCCCCTCCAAGTCAAATCCTTTAGGAATTGTGTCATTCACAATCAGCATAAAACTAGTGTAGAAACAATGAAAATTTAGCTGCAAGACACCACATAACTGATATGTACAGGTTCAAAAGGCCATGCATCACATTTAATGTAATGTAACTTTTCCCAACCAAAAAAGGAAAAAGATATAAGAAACAACTACATTGAGAAATTACAAATTGCCCATGAATGGTTGATACCAAATTCTTCAGAAATATTTAAATATTTAGCTTGTATAAGAAAATTAGTCATATATAGTTAGCACAAATTAGAATGCTCTAATCCAACATTCAGAAAAAACCATGCATGGATACAAAACAACATTTTTCCACTCACCTACAGTAGGACAATCTGACTTTTCCCCATTGACTGCTGGCTGGCTATTAATGGTGAGGAAACCCTTCGTGTTTATCTTCTCCAGCTGCTCATTAATGATCTTTGACTCTGGCTGAAGACCATCAAGTTCGGACCAAGGATTGGTTCTCAACTTTCCCAGGCAAAACAGTCTGAATCTCTGTTATGTAACAATAACACAAATTTAGTTGATCATGAAGTGTTGGTATGAATGCTACATAACATTCCAACTACAGTAATTCTACCTCATAAATATCTTCAACGCTTCTCAAGGGAACTGCCCATTCTTCAATAAGCTTCTTGTCCCGTGCACGTGGTCGCATGAACTGCAAGAAAGAAATGACCAGTTATAGAGGCAACAAAATTACAAGACTTACCAATTTCTAAAGGTTTCAAATTAAGTATTGCATTCTTCTTCGTTGTTATCTTTTCCTTTTCTTTTTTTCCATGCACGAAGTTATTAGTTTGTTTGTATGACCTTCCGTCTAATGGTCTACTCATATTTTCAGAAATAAAGGGTTTGTACAGCTTCCTAATCATATTCAACAAAATTATCCACCTAAACCCATGTTTTTCAATGTAGGGCACCAAAGAATATCCACATTAACCTATTCATAAAAGAAAAATGCACAGAGTTGGTGTATCTTAATGGATATATGCCTCTTATAAGATGCACTACTATAGTATTTTCAAAATTTGGATTAAACAGGTAGTAAATTTAGTTGCTACATCTATCAGCAGATTGCTCTGTCTACATTGTGTAATCACGACAAAATTAATTAAAACAAAAAAAAATCTCCAATTGATGAAAGTATACTGCATCCAGATAATTCAAATGACTAATATCACGTAAGTTTTTATTTTGCCAATACTTATTAACACTCTTGACAATTACTTTATCTGTTTTACGACTTTGTGTACTGTGAATAAGTTAAGTAAGCTGTGCACAATATGCAAGAGAAAAGAAGTTAAAAGTCAATCCTTATTCTCTCTGCATATCCCACTTTGACGCTTCCACCTGCGTAATAAATCCTCTGTACAGGACAGAGTGGAAGAGCCAGTAGAGGCAAATTTGGAACCCGATGAGGGTGCTGGGTTACAGCACCTGGCACTGTTGACACGACATATTCTGAGGATAATGAGGAAGCGAAGTTGTGTACATGGGTTTGAGATCATGCCTTCTCATTCACCCACTTTTCTTGCAAACCAAATTGTTGGATTTGTTTATTAAATACATTTGGAAATGAAACTCATCTTTAGAGAATTGATTAAACTTCTAAAATGAATCAATGGTAAAATGCTAACTAAAATGAATTGATTATAAAATGGTAACTAAAGATAGTGAAGTTTGTGTTTCAGCTGTCATTGTCTCTGTGTGGTTGTGTGTGATGGGATTTATAGAAATGGAGAAGGACAACAACAGTATAATAGGACACAAGATTTGTAGAGGTAAGAAAAGGAAGCCCTTTTGCAAGTTCTTGATTTCTCTTGCGGTGGTTGCTCTCATGGAATCTTCACTCACAATGAAGACCAGGGCTTGCTACCAAAGGCCTTCAAATGTCTCTGGACTGAATGCTTAATGGTTTCAAAGAAGAGGTTTCATTTGTTCAAAGGTCAAATTAGTTTGGTAGAATTTTCATTCAAAGAGGGAGAAGAGGTTGGTGTTGGGAACGTAGAGAAAAAGATAGAAACAAAATACAAAAATTATAAAATACAGAAAATAGAAGGACCAACATTTGTTTTCCCCTGTGTACTGTACACAACCTCACGGTCAACATGGCCATGTTTTACAATGTAAATGTTTAGTTTTGATGTGCTGACATTGTAAAGAAAGTTATATCAACAGTGAAATAATAAAGTGTAACATCAACATATTAAAGTCACTAAGTGGTCATCTGTACCTGATAATCAGTTAATGCACCATATGATGGGTTACCGGAATCACTCCAACGCCCATGTGGGTATTGATCCCATCCAATGGTCCTTGATATGTAGCTTTTTGGACGATTTGCCCTAAGATAGTTGGATAAAAAGGTGATAAATGCTTCAAACAAATACAAATGCTCCTTATATACTTGGGACCAAAACAGTAATTGTAACAGTAAGTATATACCAAAAGATTGGGCGGACATCTTCTTTAACACGGAAAACATTTGTAGGGCGTCTCCAAGGTAAAGATCTAGAAATTTTGGACTCTTCAATTAAGCCAAGGCTCTGCAAGCAATAAAATCAACATCAACATTCATTTAAGTAAATTATTGCCAAAATAATATGAAAAAATGTTAGATTTAGACACAGATATTCACGTGCTTTCACACCCAACAGCTCATGCTTTTGGTATATAACATTATATTAGAATCTCTATAGTTAAGTGGGATAGAGCCTGATCCCTGTTGCATCCATCTTCCAGTAAAAAATTGCCTTTCTGCAAAGGTAAGTAGACCAGTGCATTACCACACTTCAAGCCCAAAGGGCTCTCACAGGAAGGGGGCATTTTAGATAAAAAAGCAGTCATGTGCTATCACCAAACAGTTCAATCTTTAAGAATAGTTGGTTCATGACAATGGAAAATATACATATCACAAGCTAGAATGTTGCAGGAAATAGGAGACAACCGTTAGTATCGCCAATGCAGATTTCTCCATATTTAGCGTATAAAGGTGCACTGTCTTAATTCCATGAGCCATAATCTTTTTGCACATTTCAGTTCCCAGGTGTATTCCATAAGCCTTGACAGCTTCTTCATTGTCCTTGATAGGCTCTAAAGCAGCCATTATCTCAGCAGGTATCTAGATTCATTAAAAATGAAACAATATATTACAAACCATGACACTTGACTAACGAAACACATCAGTAAAAAGCAAACATATAATATAACAAACCCTTACCAATCAAGTGACCTTTTATGCCTTCTTAAGGGCACCCAAGGTCCTTGAGATTGTAGAGTATTAAGAAAAATTAATGGTGAAATATCTGTATAACAATTTTTGCTTACCTTTGTTTTACAAAAACCAGTCATGCGGATAAATCCCTTGTAATTGTTAATGGGCATAATTCCAGGCACAATGGGACAGGTTATCCCAATTTGGCGACAATCGCTCACAAATTTGAGGAATATATCAGTATCATAAAATAACTGGGTGACAATCAAATCTGCTCCAGCATCAACCTATAAAAGGAACATAAGCTCAGAGTAAGAGACCAAAAATAAAACAGAAAGATGAACAAAAATTCTCTGCAATACCCCCTTGGCTGCAGCTCACCCCTGCCTTTTTAGTTTTCCATCTTCATTTTCTTTTTAAAAAGGGAAGAAAATAGAAACTTCTATTAATAATTGAATGCAACATTATTTCTTTTTCTTTTTCTTTTCTTACATGTTTAAGCAAGCTAGTCACAGACTTAAACGATTTCCAAAAACTGAAAATTGTACACTAGAACTGATAATAAATAAAAGGTTTGAGGAATAAACTGGGTGGATTCTGATTTGGGAACAATACCTTGCTCTTCAAGTAAGCAAGATCATTTTGATAACCTTCCACTGGAGCCAGCCCATCACTTCCTATAACATCGGGATGTGCCTCTGAAGAGAAAGACAATAGATTATGAGAGCAAATGGTGGTGAGCAGAGGAGCAGAAAAGCATATGATAGAAAGTTATAATAAAGTTGAAAAAGTGAAAACGTAAGCAGGAAACCTGGATAGCCAGCAATGGTAATGCCAAAGTAGTCACCATATTTGCTTCTGATATGTTCTACCTGCAAAAGCATCAGCACCCAAAAAGTCAAGACTCAAGACCAAACAAGTGTGTCAAATTTTATGAAACTAAGCTGTCGGATTATCATCAATAAGAATGGAATATAATGTTCCATAACTTACTGGAAACTGCTGTCTAAACATTATATAGCATGGCTTGTAAAAGGTGTATTTCTTTGCCTTTACAGGTTTTTGATTATTTTTCTATGTTGGGAGCAGTAATAATTTGAAAATATCCCCAATGCATTAAGAATCTCTTGAGTAAGAGAAAAATTAGCATCTCCTTTTCAGAAGTCATCTGGCACTATGAATCAGACAGTGTTATATTGAAAGTATGTCAGTTTACAACTGAAGAGCTTTTCCTAATGAAGGACTTCTTGAAAATATTATCTGATAAAATAGCTTGAACAAAAATCTGTTTACCGAACTACGGCTATTCTTCACAAAATAAATGGAGTCCAGGAATTATTAACCTATGGAGAGATGGAGAGGTAAAATGGAGCATGAGTTAAGGCCTGATATCACATTAAGATACCAGCCACTCTTTGCAAAAATTGAAATGTTATGATAGCAACTAATAGGCAAATTATCTAAAAAAATGAAAACTACAAGAGAGAGAGAAGGTTAGTAGTTAGTACTAGGAATGATTCTTAGCACAGCGCCTAAAGAAACAATCAATTATCAATTGAAACTTCAAGAGACATAAAGTGCATATTTGGGTGAGTATTTCACAAACCAAATTTTGAATAAACTTTATTTTATAAAATTGATTTGAATTGAAGTCATTCTAAAACAAGTTTGCCGTAAAACGTCTACAAATTTTTCAACCTAACACAACAGCTAATTTTATTTACTTCATCAAATCAAATACAGATACAAAGTATTTAAGCATACTAAATATCAAAGTTTGAAGTGAAGACAAAATCAATTCAAATACAAAGTGTTCCAACCTCAAGTCCACAGCACTACAAAATCAATTCTAAGCATACTAAAACCATGTTTGTTAAGGAAAACAGTCATACCAAATCGCGAGCACAGGCAAATCCACCTTCTGCCTGAACGAATTTCTCCTGACCGTGAGGCGGATCACCACGAAGAGCAAGCACATTCTGAATACCATTAGACTTAATAGTCTCAAGAGCATGATCAATCTTATCCACAGGCATATTAGTGCAAGTAAGATGCATCATAGTTTCAACACAAATAATATTCTGCATCTTGTTCGCAATTTCCAATGTCAGATCAGCAGTTGTTCCTCCAGCACCCCAAGTAATATCACAAAATGAAGGATTGTGTGCAACCATACGATCCATTCTCTCAAACAAATTATCGACACCATCTTCAGTTTTCGGTGGGAAAAACTCAAACGAAAAAACCACTCTGTTTCGATCAGCTGAAGCTGCTCGAATTTTGTCTATCACCTTCATATTTTTCTCTTTTTTAAAATTTAATTATTTAATTTAATTAACCTGAAGCAAGTAACCGACAAACTCAAAATCAAAATTAATTAATAAACTAGTTAAATAATAAATAGATCAGCTAGATCCAACAATTAACTAAGAAATTTCATTAGCGAAACTACAAGTTTATGAAATGGTAATATCTTTTAGTACAGATCTAAGCAGAAAAACGGTTAAATCACATTCTGCAGAAATTACACAAATATAAAACATATGAACACTATATTAAGTGTGAGTTAATGGTAAATGGAATGAAAAAAAGAGAATGATAACTGAATTGGAAGGAGTGAGAGAAAGAGGAGGTGTAGTATCGTACCTTACGGTTAGTGAGAGAGAGAATGAAGAAGTGGAAGAGGGCAAAGCGCGAAATGTGAGGAAGTCTCTTCTTGTTATTTATAGATGCAATGAATAGATCTGTGTGAATATGAGGATTGGTGGTTGGTGGAAATGGCTTACCGGCTACTATACTTATTAATTAATTCTTCTGTACATTCAAATTTTCCATTTCAAATATGTTTTATTGTCACAATATTTACTTTTCTCTTGCACGTTTTTTTTTCTTTTTTGGTTTTGGATTCGCTTTTTATGTTTCTGGGTTGAGGCCAATGCTTTCATTTCATTATAAAATACTAATTTTGTATAATGACTTTGTTAATTAAATCACATAAATAAATAAAATTAATTATAATATTAAATTTATCTATAATTTTAATTATTTTATTAAGACTAAATAGCACATTCGGTGTTTTAATTTTTATTTTAGTCTTTTATCTTTTTTTTATTTGATCATTTATTTTAATTTTAAGTGATAATTTGATATTTTATGTTTTAAAATGTCAATAATGTTATTTTTTTCTACAAAAATTCAAAAAATTATCAAAATTTTCAAACAAAACCCATAAATTAATTATCATCTTCAATATAATGAAAATTTCATCAAATGCATAACTCAAATATTCAAATAAACTCATATTTTCATCTCCAACAACATTAAATTCATCAAATAAACAATGAAAATATGAATTTATTTAAACATAACAGATCAAATTGTCACTTAAAATTAAAATAAAAAACCAAATTAGAAGGAAAAAAAAACAAAAGATAAATGATTAAAATGTTAACTTAAATTAAATTAAGGGACCGCGAGTCTTATTTAACCTTTTATTAATTTACATTTAAAGAGAAATAATCAATTTATATTTTTATTGTAGTATTTAATATAAATTGTTAAAAAAAATATGCAATATAATTAAATGGAATGTACTGTGCACCCTCCCACTTTGACCTCCCACCCCCATTCATATGGAAAATATCATGTTGCCCTTAGTTTCATATATGAAAACCCCAAAAAAAATTTACTTTTCTTTTTTCACTCACTTCATTCGAAACTTTTAATTATTCGAATCTGACCATACCAAACCTTCGAAATATTGAAACATTCGAAGAAAAAAAAAAGTAAGTAAAAATTCGAAACTTCCAAATATTCGAAACAATATTTTACCAGAAATTCAAAAGTTTCTATGATGATGAAACTTTCGAAGTTCATTTTTCCCAGAAATAATGAAACTTTCGAAATGCAAAAAGTTTTGAAATGCAAAACTTTCGAACATATTGAAACTTTTGAAAATTCAACTTTCGGAAGTTTGAAATTCAATGAAAGTTTCGAATTTTGAAAAATTAGTAATAAATTAGTAATAAATTTAATTAATAATAAATTTAATTAGTAATAAATTTCAAAATTAGTAATAAATTTATATTCCTAATTTGAAAAATTAGTAATAAATTTAGTAATAAATTTAATTAATAATTAAAAAAATTGAAAAATTCGACAGTTTCGAAGTTTTTGAAACTTTAGAAACTGACATAATTCGATTGTTTGAAACTTTCGAAGAATATGTGTTTCGGAAGTTTCAGATTCATCGAAAGTTCCGAAATTTTCTGAAATTTGTGTTTCGGAACTTTCTATAATTAAAGATGAATTAGTAAAAAAATAATTAATACAATTGAAAAATTTAAAATTTACAAGAGTCTTATAAAAAGGACCACAAAATCTTAAAAACATCTTATAATTGGAAGAAATGGTTGGAGAAATTATTTTCATTTATAGAAATGGTTTTGTCGACAATTTTAAGTATAGATATTTTTTATAAAAAAACTCAATTACTTAATTAAATAAAGAATGATAAAATTGTAAATAAAATAGATTGAAGAACAATAAAATTGGTAGAGATAAAGTCACACAAAAATTTAATATTCACTTAATAGTATTTTGTATTGGGTAAAATTTATCTGAATCTCGCTCTTTTATTGGTTAAGTATTATAAGATCATCTGACACAACAACTTCTAGAGAAGTCTTTAAAAAAATCACTTTTATTAATCACCTCATAAAGTGTTAATTTATCTAATCTAACAACTTGGCAAATTTAAAATGAGTCTCATAAATAATTTTTTTAATATAAAAATTTTAAAGTGAAAAGATGATGTTTCAGTCCAAGATACGAAAGACTTTAAAACTTATTGAGCCTTACAAATGAATTTATAAGTGAGAGTCTCATTAATAACTTTACATCCTTATATTTCACCAACAAAATATTGATATTAATTCATGTTTAAAACAACATACAAAGACCTCTCTCAAACAACATATGGTCCTTAGCACACCCACATTTTCTAAAGTAAATATTTGAACTATATCTTACAATACTCTAATAGAAGAGTATAAGAGAAAAGAAGAAGCCAAATACAAACTTAAGATAAAAAATTGATGCATCTTGTATCGAACAACTTCCATGTCTATAGTTTTGGTCTTTCTCTTCTTTTATAATACTTGATAATGTGAGACATTTTTCAAGATAATTAAATTTCAAGCAAACTCATTAATTTGCACCTCTAAAATTGATGAATCTTTTGTTTCTATTTGGGAAAGGTTTATATACTTTAATAGCTTTTTATATTTATTTTTTTACCTTCTTTGTTGCTACGCCAATTTCAAAACATGGGCCGTTCTTTTATTTATTTTTTTATATATACGTAGATTTTTTTTTCCTTTAAATCTAATAATGCATTTTTTACGTTTAATTATTTTCACCTCTTCATTGCCTTCATCTATAAAAGTGTGCTTCCCCAATATTCTTGCTACAACTGAAATCATCAATTAATTAATCATTAAAAATATTATTGATTAAAATTATTATCTATAAAAATGTTGTATCTTAAAAATGTGCCAAGAAATGTTGTGTATGTGTAAGCAAAACTTATTAAGGTTTAACAGTACTATCTATATTTTCTAAAGCCATTTAAGTTATACTACTACAACTCCAAAACCCTAATTCTCGACCAAATCTCTCTAAACTTGCGCAATCACGTCTCATCAAATGCATCATACCTCTAACGGGAGAATATTACAATACCAATGCATTGAATGAATTGGTTATGATGCTTTAGACTTTGATGAAAAATTTATTGCTAATGCTTGGGCGGTTGTGGTTGTGATTTTTGGAAATTTGCAAATAATTATTCTTAAAAAATCAACGATTTAATTTCAAGATTCAAAATTACAATATCCAATTCAATCGCTGGTGTGATTGAAAATATTTAGTCTTTAAATTAGTCATTAAAAGCGAAATTTCTAGTAGTAATTGATATTCATGTATTTAAATGTATTGTTAATCATTCAATGCAATAATCATTTTATTTAGCGTACGTAGTTAATTACTTTTGGCAGATTATAAGGTTTTAAAATGTGCAACACCTCTATATAATATTTTCAACTTCAACGTAGCGTAGTTTTTAAATTCTACATAGCATACTATACACAATGTTTATTTTTAAATATGTTGGGAAAATCTATAGATAATTAGCAAGTTTGATACACACTTGTTACCACCACTGGAACCAAACTTTTATTTTTCTTCTCTAACAACCGTTCTTCTTCCATTGTTTTTCTGTGTATTCTTAGGGATTTCTAAATCCCTTTTGTGCTCTTATATTCTTTCTATTTAGCTTTCATTTTTGTTTGTTAAGATTTTATGAAGGATGTCAATTTGTGAAATATTTTTTATTTTATGTTTATGCTAAAGCACATTTGAATCCAAATGTTGTTTGGATCAAAAAAAAAATGAATGTAATGAAGATGAAATACAAAGTCGGTCCTTAGAATTTCGGTGTTTTGAGTGAATCAAGAAAAATAGTGTGTCTATAAAAATAAATTCGAAGCTTTTATAATTATTTAAATATTATTTTTATTTGTATTTTTTGTTGCGAAATCATTAATAATCCGTTCATACATTCAATCTTCATTTTATTTGCAATTTTTTCAGCACTTTACAATAACATTTTAAAATTCAGATTTTTATATTTTTTAAGTACTTAATCAGACATTTTACTAGTTCTATAGCCTCATCAATACTCATGTCTTTTTTTTTTCTTTCAAACTTTTGTTAATTTCATTAACAAAATAAGAACTCAAACCAAATAATCATAGCTACTAAAGAATCAAAGTTCTAATTCGATTAGTTACTAAAGATTCAATTTCACTCTTAATTTTTGGATTATTATTTTGTTCATCTAATATTTGAGTAATGTTTCTCTTATGTTTGAAGCTTGAGCTTTAATTGCATATACACTAGTCACATAAGTCTCCCAACACTTTTGTGACAATGGTATAGTTAAGCCTTTCACATTATCTCTTAGAATTTTCTAACATTTTGGTGAATGAGAAAATATAGTATAAATAAGTTGTAACACTCCAAAAAACTTTTAACTTTAATAAAAGAATTTGTAATATCAAAAAGTGTCAAGTTGATGTTATGACAATCACATGGTGTGTATAGTGCTCTAAGATTTATATGAAGACCAAGAGTTTTTAATATATTTTGTAATTCCTCGTACAATCCTTGTTGGACTTGTAGAAACATGCACACAAGGTATAATGAGACTTATTTGTTCTTGGTGACTTAGGTAAAGAGTATAATCAAGAATCACAAAAATATTTTGCTTTTTTTATTTTTCGACTATTGTACTTTTAACTTCATTATTTAACATATTAATCAATTCATTTTGAATCTTATGACTAAGATAATGATAAGGAATTTCATTATTCTTAATGCACTCAAATTTTTTTACATGACATATTATCATTCATTATTCTCAAACAATGATAGAGATTATAAATAAATAATTTGAAGAAAAGAAACTCACAAATTAGGGTAAAGAATATTGTGACTTGTGAGCGTTAATATATACTACATTTGTCTCTTATTATAAGTCTCCATTGCATTTTTACTCTTATTAAAAAAGTTAATAGAGTAGTTAATGTGTTTATTTTGTGTTAATGTTCATAAAATAGCTTTTGTATATAAATGTGTTAACCTGACTTTTCATATTACAAGACATATTAATAAGGGGGTTTGTTTGGAAAAAATAATAAATGCATATGATAAACTATAAGAGTGCTTATATTTTGGGGACAATTTTTTTTCAAATGATACTTATAACATTTCAACAGTCTAATTTTAGTGCCTCAATTAGACTCTTCAACGGCTAAAATTATAAATATAATTATTTGATTTTATTCTACTATTTATTAAATGATGTATTTATTTAATTTCCATTCCTCTTAATTCAACATTAGGGATGTGGTCAACAAAAGAAGAATTAACAATTCGAATAGTCTTGACACCATGACTTTTTTGTTTGTACCTTTATCGCGACGTTAGTTGGAGCATCAATTTGTAAGGACATACTTTCTTTATCAATCTTTTAACGTCTGTAACACCTTCAACATATTTAGTGGTCGCAACATCTTCAACAGATCTAGCTATTCCTTGATCAGTAGAATATTTTCAATATTTATCTATGAAATTTTCTACAACCTTATAAGATTTACAAAATAGTGATAGTTTTTTATATTCAATATAAAAAAAAAAAAATACATATTATTTACATTCAACAAGAATGCGGTCTCTAAGTTCTTATATTATATTCAAATTGACTAAAACTCGAGCAAAATATTCCAATATTTTGAATTGATTGCTTCATCAAAAGATTTTTTGTCTCTAATATTCCTAAAGCAAATTGTTAATACAAATCCAACATTGAATTTTTATATTTCTTACTAAATTCGAGTTGAAATCTTTTGTGCATAAAGACAAATAATTAAGTATTGATATTAATGATAGATATTCAATTAATTATAAGAAAATAACAAATAATTCCACCAAAATTAACCATATTTATAAATGTTGTTGTTAGGTGTAAATGTTGTTGTATGATTATTTTGTTATAGATATAGTATAATAATATATTCATAAATTATAGTATATAATAATTTTCTTTTTGTCAAAATAAATAAATAATGTTTAGTGATTGGCTTGGTTGGTGGATTTGGGTTGGTAGGGACTTCGTGCTGGGCCAATGACTTACATGCTATAGTTGGTGGCTAAAGTAGACACGAGTGGCTGATCGTCTATTTGCACGGAGTGCTTAGATTTTCGTCCTTGTATTATTTATTTTTGCCTCCTTGGTGATACTAATTATAACAATAAATATAATAGTTAGAATATAAAATAAACTATTAATAAACCTAAACAATTAGAGGTAAAATAAGAATTATAAATTAATAAATTTTAAATAAATATCATCTTGTCAAATGACCGACACAAAAAACTTAACAAAAAATATGATAAGTATGTACGGAAAAAATATCTAACAAAAGATCTTTAGATAATACTAAAAAATTTAATGTAACATATCCATTATTAGCCACTGATTTACGAGGGAAAATGGATGAAGGGGTTGCTAATTGACTGCCTTCCTTTATATGTATTATATGATTAAAATAAGATTTATTTAAGATTTAGATATTTGCATTTATGAAGAAAAAAAAATTATAAGTATGTTGAACTGTTTCATAAACTAATATCGATTTATAGTATTTTAAAAAGGGGCTTGTGTGGTCCTGATCCAGAAAAATACGAGATGGTACTGTTCTGTTTTTTAATGTTTTTTTGTGTTGAAGTAAAATTATTTGTTTTAAAATACTTAATATTTATTTAAGTGGATTTAAGATATTAAATTTTAATTTTAATCTATTTATTTATAATATTTCTATATAATTTCTTTGTGTGTAGGTATAATATTAGCAGTAAATAAAAAATTAAAAGTGATTTTAAGAACTGCAAAAGTATTAATATTATTTTAGTTTTAAGTGTGATTAGAAGGTCAATAAAATTCTAAATCTTTAATATTAAATTTTTATTGAAATAATTTTTTTAAAGTCTAATTTATTATTTCATTATTTTGTACGAGGTTAAGTGAGAGGGTTCATATGTTTAATATTTTATTGATTGAGATATATATTTTTTTAATTAAATTACTTTTTTTAAAATATCAAATATTTTTAAAAAAAATCTTTAAAATATTTTTTTCAAATAATGTTTTCTTTGAAAAATTTTGCGAACAAAATAAAAAAATTATTCTTGGAAAATTGATCTTTTTTTTCGAATAATTCTTTTTAAAAATTATTTATCTGGGTGGTTGGTCTGGCTTGGTACCGTAGAATTACCCTCTCGATCATTTCAATTCGATCTCTTCCAAGTAACAAGGAAGAAGAAAGAAAGCGAAAACCCAAACAGAGCAGAAGTAAAAATGCGACCACACGTTAGCACTAGCACCTTACTACGCCAAGCTCTTCCGGTTTTGGTTCGACCTTACAACAAATCATCCATTCTCTTTCGAACTTCTTCTAATCACTTATCCCTCTTCAGATCCATTTCACAAACTACTCTCCCGCGCCTTAATAATCCCAATAGTTTTTGTATTCCTAAACATGATGACAGATTATTATTCACCGTTACTTCTCTTCGCAAGTTTACTTCACGCGCCACTCCCGTCAACGATGCTGGTTCTATTGATTTGCCTCTCATTCAATCCATGCAGAATAAGGTATATTGTTTGATTCGTTTTTGTTTGGTAAATTGTTGAATACTGCTCTCGACTGTTGTCAGAGTCAGTAACCATATTGGGATTTGGAAGAGTTGAACAATTTAGTTACGATTTTTACATCATTATTAAAAAATTAGGTTTGGAGTATAGACATTGACACTGACATGTTCTGACATGTTGAAGAGTATTAATTTGAGAAAATTGAAGTGATTGAATGTAATCAGATGGGATGGTGTTGTGGACAAGCCTCTCATATGAATTGTTTTGTGCTACATAGCAAATTAGTTCTTAAAATGGATTATTGTCAATCAATTTTGTTCCTATATTTACGAAATGACAAATTAACCCTTAAAATTTCAGTTGGTTAAGCAATTTAGTCTCTCTGTCGGTTAACAAATTAAAAAAGCTGAATTGGTACATTGTTTTGGAGGAAGTTTCAAGGTTGGTTACTTTGTAGAAACATTTTTTGTTTTCATTTTCTAAAATGTGTGTTCATTTTACCTTGATGAGATAGACTCTTGAAGTGAATCATTGTCATTGAGAGAATATGAAATGCTAGTTTTGTTTTGATGGTCTGTAGATGAAATGGTAAGGAAATTCACACCTAAAGGTCTTGGGTTTGAACTCGAGACATGTTATCCAACCTAACAATTTTGACATTTTCCAGTTGAGTTAGGCCTTACGAATAGTGAAATGAAATTCTAGTTAATGAAGATGCATTTCCAAAAATAATAACAACAGTTTTTGACATTTTCATTGTTTCTAGAAATGTAGACAATTGTTCACTTTAAAAGTGTCTTATTTTTTTATTAACAAAAGTAAAATGAACACAAATTTTAAGAAATAAAAGCAGGAAATGTTTTCACATAGTAAATGACCCTTTAGGACTTAATTAAATCATCATTTTGGTCCTTGAAATTTTAAGGGTTTGGCAATTCAGTCTCTCATATTTGAAAAATGACAATTTAGTCATGAAAATAAAGAACTTAAGTCAATTTAGACATTTTTCTGGATTTCGTACTGCAATTTTAAAGGCTCTATATTCATGTCTCGATGCAACATGATACTATTCAAGGTAATATGTAGTTTCATTGGTTTTGATGGATATTTTCTAAGGGGATAATTTGGTAGATGATCTAAATTGACTAACTTTCTCTAAATTAAGAGATTAAATTTCTACATTGAAAATTTGAGGTCTGAATTTCCAGACCTTTACAATACTGAGAACCAAAAAGATGATTTATTCTTAAGACTTCTATATCTTTATTTTGCTATCTACTTTCACTCACCGAATACTAAATTGATTGATGAATGAGGATCTTTATTATTTTATAAATTTGGGACCAAATTATCCAACTATTTTGTGGATAAAAAGTTGTTATAGTTTTTTCTGGGGTCTAATTTCATGCTAATTTCATTCTTACTTTTTTAATGTCAAATTGGGACACACTCCAAAAGATAAAGGAACAACTCAATGCAGAATCAGTCACAGTAAAGGATGCTTATGGTGATGGACGGCATGTCAGGTGAGCAGATTTTTGACCATTGAAATGAATTTCGGTTTTGATTTTATGTCAATTAACTGTGTATATACAATACAGAGAGTTGAGATCTGTTGATTTTAATGGTTGAATTGAAAGTTTGCTATTAGTAGACAAATCTACAAAATGTCATACAATTAAAAAACTGCTCCATGTATCTTTCATATGATAGTTAGTAGATACATCTACAAAATTTCATACAATTAAAAAACTGTTTGATACTCCATGCATCATATGGTAGTTAAAACCTAAGTAATTTTGAAATATCTATTATTAGCTTCTGTTTTGTTTGATAAACTTGACGATCATAATAACGGGCTTATATAGAGATATTAAGAGTGGAGTCAATTCAAATCTCAGTATCAGGAAAAAAGAACTTAGGACCCACATGGGGTTAATAGCTTCTTGCAAGCCCTGAATAAGATTTGATAATTTTCTTATATGAAAGAGAGACAACTAAATATAGTAGATAAGATCTCATCTTTCTTCTGAAAAGAAATATGTGCTGATCCAATAATAGGGGCAAACGAGGGTTCTCAATTTCCCTCAAAGCCGTACTACCACTTACAAATGACTTGATTTTCATCTCTCAGGCTTGAATGGTGGCCTCGACAATCTGTAGTTAAAACCGTTATGTGGTGTACAAGGAATAGTGGCATTGCGGCGTGATAGCACAAATGACAACTATGTCAATCCATTTGCATATTTATTAAAGAAGCTCTTTTAGAATGACCATTTGTTTTGCACCAAATAAAAGACAATTACATAATCTCATCACAAGTCTTAACCATTGAAACATCTGTAGATATATCACATTACTCCCCAACCAACTAAACTGAATAATAGTGTAGAATATAGATTGCACATTACATGATATTAACATCATTTACTTTGTACTTTTTTTGCATATGATGTAGTCCTAATTGGAGAGATCTAAGACGTAATACATGGGAGGGTAGATATGTGGTGACAAGTTTTGGAAGCATATGGGTTTTAGTTTTAAGTAAACGTGAAATGAAGTTCAAGGCATATAAATTTAGTTAGAGATGCACTAATTCTAGTTTAGAGGAGAAAAATACATATCATACCATACCACAAATGAGATGAAGTAGTCTTAATTTTTTTTTTTCTAGTAGGAAAGTGCCACTAGAATTGTAGAGAAAACTTTGCTGCACAGTTGACTACAAGGCCTATGATGTTGGATGAGACCTAATGTTAGGTATTAAATAACCAACTAGAAAATAAACTCAATGTTGTCAAATGAGAATGCTATCATGGATGAGCGAACACATCAGACATGATAGAGTTAGGAATAAAAGCATTAAAAAGAAAAGAGAGTGAATGTGAACCAATAGTAAGAGATAGAGAGAAACCAATAAAAACCATTAAAAAGAATATATATATATATATATATATATATATATATATATAATTCTAAACAAAATTAGAGTACAAAATCATCACATGATTTAAAAAGAATCTATAATTAAATGCTCTGTAATTAGACATGATTTATAATGAGACATTTTATAGTTCATTGATCCGTGGAGCTCAATGAAGGCTTTTGTTGTTAAATTTACATTGTGCAGCTCTCCTTCTCAAGTTTGATTTAGTGAATATGTTTTACGGTCGGTCATTTGAATTGACAAAACTAAGAGCAATATGTCTAGAAGATATCTTTTGGTAAACCAAGGTATCCTAGGACGCGACTACAACTACTGATCTCTCGAAGTAATTGAGATCTATTTAAGGGGTTGACCTCTCTAACTTATGTTTTTCCATATGCATTGATCACATATTCTAAACAAAATTAGAGTACAAAATCATCACATGATTTAAAAAGAATCTATAATTAAATGCTCTGTAATTAGACATGATTTATAATGAGACATTTTATAGTTCATTGATCCGTGGAGCTCAATGAAGGCTTTTGTTGTTAAATTTACATTGTGCAGCTCTCCTTCTCAAGTTTGATTTAGTGAATATGTTTTACGGTCGGTCATTTGAATTGACAAAACTAAGAGCAATATGTCTAGAAGATATCTTTTGGTAAACCAAGGTATCCTAGGACGCGACTACAACTACTGATCTCTCGAAGTAATTGAGATCTATTTAAGGGGTTGACCTCTCTAACTTATGTTTTTCCATATGCATTGATCACATGTCGGAATGCAATCCATTTGATGTGTTGGCTCCATAAATGACAATAAGGTTGGCACACTGGCGGCTGCTTATTCCTCACAATTCAGCTACATATGCCCATTCTTCTCCAAAGTTTGAGAATGAAATTGAGTTGCACAACTGAAAATTGAACTATTTTAAAACACATTTTATATCCTCATTGATAAAACTTATCCATGATGCACGGTTCTATGTTTCACATTCAATAGTTGTGTTGGACACTATAGACTGTATAGCTTGTTTGATAGCCCTAATTTGTGTATTTGTTTTGCAGCATTGATGTTGTATCTACCGCCTTTGAGGGACAATCAGCCGTGAATAGGCAAAGGATGGTCTATAAAGCCATATGGGAGGAGCTTCAGAGCGTAGTTCACGCTGTTGATCAAATGACAACAAAAACTCCTACTGAAGCAGCTGCGAAATGATAATAGATAATGAGAACACTACTTACAATGACTGCTCGTGTATCAAGAGTGAACTAAGAGTGATCGTGCTCTTAATAGATTTTTGTATTGCTGTTGTCTTCTCTGAATGAATTTCTAATTTTAAACTACCATTGCATTGTTTTCATTTTTTTTAATAATGATACTAAAAATGTGTTTATCTAATTATTCTCAGTGAATTTCAAATGAATTGTTTTTGAATGTTTTGGAAATACTAAAAGCCATTTTCATCATTTATGAAAGTGAGATGCTCATCCTCAAAACACGACATTTTATCGGAAGCTAACATCCGAAAGTGTATTTAACATAATACGAGTAAAAATGAGGGTGGGTGAACAATTACCTTTATGAAAATGTCACCGTATCTCATTGCATGTAATGGAAAAGATAAATGAGCATACAATGAATTGGTGGTAAGTTATTACTATGAAGTGAAATATAAATAAAAATGATAATTGAAAAGTTGATGCATCTAATTTTAATTTTTAACTAGATACATCAACTTTTCAATTATCATTTTTGCATATATATTATTTTTGGAGTAGTAATTAGTAAAACTGAAAATTAAATATGAACATCTTTAGGAAACGTCCTGATTTATATTAAAAAAGCTTTACCAATTTATGTATATGGATGACTATAATTGGTTTAACTTAAATCAATCTTAGATCATTGTTTTAAATTTGTACGAAGAAATATAAAGTGAGAAGAGTAATACATCTTAAGAATAAAATTGATATGCACAACAAATCATGTTGATTAGATTCAATTTAATTTTGAATCACAATACATACATGTGTATTAATTGAATTCAATTTGGTTTTGAATCACAATACAGCTCATATGTATTGTAACCATGTTGTGCACCTCTTAGACTTTTCCAGATTGTTGCTTCAAATATTTTTCTTATCTGGTTTCAAATATGGCTAGACATTTTTCTTATCAGGTTCAAAACAACAAATTTGCAAATCTTTGGAGCATAAACAGTTATTTTCAAATATGCATGAAATGTTTCTCAACTCACAAGAGAAAGCTTTAAATAATGGTGGTATCTACTAATTACTTCCTTCTAAATCACATTGTAATTGTAATGAATACGAAAGCATTATATTGCAAGCATAACGCTTGCATCTGTAGTTCAATTCACAGAATGATAATAATGAATATACATTGTCATATGTTACAATTATTGTGGAAGTTTTCTTCCATAATTTTCATGCATGAGTATTACTTGATACACAAGTTTTGAATTTATAAATTGCTATACAAGTATTGACCAAGTGAAAAAACCATTCTATAAATACTCCCCCACAAAAAAAAAAATCCCCCCAAACAATTGCTTAGGCATTTCTAATTTGATTGTTTCATGCCACTTTTACAACACTAATCAATAGAAGGTAATATTGGATTCATCCCAAGTCCAAACCCTCCTCCAAAACTATCTGGTTCAACATGCTTCACCCTACCAAAGTGTCGAATATGGCGCATAAGTCTTGCTAGGAACGTATTATGGCATATAGTTGAGCTGTCACAAACTACAGCTAAATGTTTTCTCGCTCTTGTGATGGCAACATTGATTCTTCTGCTATCACCAAGGAATCCAACGGCTCCCAATGTGTTTGATCGTACCTATTTGATTATATTTTTTGAAAAACGGGGAAAACGAGTTCGACTATGTTAGTTCTTGAGCAAGACCAATAGAGCATAAATATTTTACAAGAGAAATACTAGTAACACACTTTCTGACACAGAACACCATGTATATGAAATCATTTAATCTCTCATCAAACATCAAGGACGAACGTTACATATCATTCCGATTGCAGAAGTTAATCATAAACAAATAAAAATGAGCTTCCACCTAACAACACTTTTAAACCTTCAGAAAAATGGGTTCTTGACAAAGTATTAGGAGTGTACTGAACAATTGTTTGATTTTAGTTTTATCCTTATTCTTCATAAAAACATTAAAATATTTACTAAGTAAAAAATTTGTTTATTTATTAACCATAAAATTGTTGAAACCAAGGTTGTAGAGATTAGATTCAGATCATACCATTGATAAAATTACAGCATCGGCTTCCCGACCTTGAAAACTATCGATTGTAGAAACTTCGGTACCGGCTGCTTCTGGAAACCCATCAAGCATGTCCCTCAAAAGTTGAACTTGAGCAACATAAGGGGATTGAACTACAATAGCAGCTGGGTTAACACCTGAATTTCAGTTTCAAAATTGACAAGAAAAATCCTATGTCAGCAAACACAAATAACAAATAAGATGTGTCACAAGATTTCGAAACTTTGAAAGACAATAACTTGGCATTGCAAAACTATATCAATTACAATGAACAGAGTCAAAAGTAATTACCAGAATAAATTAAGGAAAATACATGCTGCAAGACTATATCAGCTTCTCCTTCGTTATACAATGAGCCTGTTCCGGCTGGATCTAGATGCTCTTCACAACCAACGGATAGACTTCCATACGGCATTCGAGTGTCGAGCAATAGCAGAGGGCATTGTGTTATCCATGTAGGCTGCAGCAACAGCAAGCTCAAACTTTCCATTCATGTAATAAGAATCAGTAATACAAAAAGTACATAGCCCTATTTGGATAAACAACATAATTAAGAGCTTATCGTGTAAGTGTTTATGCATAAACAACTATGTCTACAACAAAAGATAAAATAAAATCAAACTATTTTCACGTAAGCTATTTCCATAAGTTATCCTTAAGAACTTATGAAAATAAGCTAAAAATAGTTTGCAGACATGTCATAAGCTATTTCTATAAACTCTCCCGAACAAGCTCATACAAGTGTTTTTTCCAGTTAATAAATTCAGATAAGCCAATCCAAACAGGCCGCATGTAGTATGTTCACAATATAATATTGTCCTAAAAAAGTTGTTTTCATATGACTTTCTCAAACAAGTCAGATCATTTTGAGTTGCATCTCTAAGTTTCCTCTAGTTAAGAAAACATGTAAATAGAAGCCTTCACTTTCACAAAGAGAATCTAGATATCAATTACACGCATAATACCTTAACAAAAGGAGAGTCTACAAGAAGATGAGAAAAGACACTCTTAGAAGACTTCAACAATCCTCCATACATCTCCTTTGAAGCCCAACTTGCAATGGCATCATTCATACGGTATTGTGTTGTTAATCTTGTAGTGAGAACTCCTTCATGCAGAGTTGCAGCTCTCTCCAGTAGCGATATTCCAAGACCGCTTTCTAACGCCTTTCTAGAAAATATAACAGGAGCTAGTTGGCATTGATCACCAGCAAGAATACATCGTTTCGCCTGCAATATAGGAATCCAGCAAGACGGTTCAATTGCCTGTCCAGCTTCATCTATGACAACTAAGTCAAAAGCATCCAGCCTTCGAATCAAAGGATCAGCTGCTCCTGTATTGGTGGCAAGCACAACTTGAGCACTCGATAGAACTTCATTTATCGTCTGCTTTTCCTTTTTCTTTAGAGACCTTGCCAACTGTTTCAGAAGTTGACGTATGCCTGCAGCTAATGAATCATCCTTTAAACAATGCCTTAGATCTTTCCTTAGATCAGACTTTTTTCTCTCATACTCTTCGCGAAAACTTGCAAGCTTCGCATTCACAATTTCTCCTAAAGACTTCGATCCTACTGTTTTTGATATTCGGGCTGGATTTCCAACTCGAACGATATTTAATCCAACATTTGAAAGCTTTTCAACCATGTTATCGACAGCTGCATTAGTAGGTGCTGTAACAAGAACTCTTTCGCCTTGCTCGACAGCGCATGCTATAAGTTGCTTGAGTAAACCGGTTTTGCCTGTACCAGGAGGTCCTTGGATAACCAATAATGGCCTCTTCTTATTCAACCCCAATGCAATTGCTCTCTGCTGAGTTTTATCATAGGATTCACTTCCTAAGGTTTCATTCGTTTTTTCTTCTGCAAAGTCGGCCAAATCATTCTTCTCAAGCCATGCAATATCTTCACCATCTCCAAAGAGTGTAGCAACAACGGAAATTGATGGATTTTTCTTTCGTAAACCATTCTTCTGAAGCAGCATTAGAGCTTCACAATTGCGCTGGAAAACATCAAAACAATCTTATAATCCTATGGACCAATTCTAATACAAACAAATTTGCATGGCCTAAAACAAAACTGTTGTATATTGCATGAATGTTACAAGAATCAAAAGCAAAATGTTGTATATTTGCAAAGACGAAAAACAAAACAATATTTTTACAGAGACTAAAAGCAAAAAACTGTATATTTGTAGGAATCGAATGCATATTTAAACTTTACAGAATTAAAGAAACTAACAAGCAGAACCATCACAGTCAAATTATGTTGATCTATTTGAAATTGATCACTAGAAGTAAAATTGATATCTAAAGAATATAACAAGCATTAAAATATTTTGTCTGTATGGAAGAAATCACATGAGAGAATTCAATACCTCATAGGTAAGTGTATCAGCCAGTCCTTGAATACGATCGATGCGCACATTCTTCCCGAACAGTTTAGAGAATGTAGGATCGCCATGGCGTAACTCTAAAGCAACAGTAATACTATATCCATCATCTCCAAGATTGTCTACAACTCCTTGCATGCAAGAAGTTGTAACTGCACCCTTGCTGTCACACGTTCTCACACAAACCATTTCTCCGGGCGAAAGAGTAGTTGGTGGTAATCGGTGGTTTCCTTCAATCTTGAATAACACCAAATGCATTCCCCCCAATCCTGTTTAAACAGTCCGTATGTCCTCAATTCAACTTCATTTACAGCACATGCACATAATTAAAGATAGACTAAATTCATTGTTATCAATCGCAGATCGAGGAAAATAGCAGTTTGTTCAAATTCCATTACACTGCAGTACTATAGTTTTGCTACAGTTGCTTTTTGACAACACTTTGAACTAAATCGTGTATCAGAGATTGATAATAGTTTGTTCAAGTTCCGCTATACTATATCAGCTATTTGACAGCACCGACTAAATTGCATGAATAAACAAGTCAGAATCAGACCTTGATGTGCATAAAGGAAAGAGGTGAAGAAAAAGAGAATATACCTGTAGAGGTACTGATGGCCTGTAAGTTACAAATGGTATCACAAAGTTCTTGCTGAGGCTGGCTATGACTAACCAAGAACTCGATCGGTTTCGATGGATCAGAAGTGTCATCTGGTTTAGGCACAGCATCCAATTCCTCTTGAGTAAACTCCAATTCAACATCCCTTTCAATATTGAGAAGTTCTGACATGTTGTTGGTGAATTCATCAATCCTATGCTGTATCACTTTGACTCTTTCTATGTCCATTCCTAAAACTCCTTGTACAATTTTGGGCTGTGTTATCTTCCTTGCAACTGCCCTATGCTGAGCTGCAATTAAACCATTCTCAATCTTATCCCTTGTTGCAGCAATGGAATTACTATTATAATAACTAATGCATTATAAAACATTTTGACAATTTAATTAAGCGCTTATCATATTAAAGACTTATTTGATAAGTGCTTAAAAACAGAATTTGTTTTTAAAGCAAAATAGAATTTAGGTTTGAATGCGATTAAAGAGGGCAAATGGACATGTTTACGCATCTCGTCTAAACTGTTTCTATAAGCTATCTCAGAGTGCTTATTACTAACATGAAAAATCCTTATATACATATGAAAAACTACTTTTTAACATCTTTTCATACACTTAAATAATTAGTACTTATAACATAAGATAAGTCCAAATAAACTCTTCCATACATTTCTGTAGTTCTTAACCTCTAATATTTATGTTGTTTTAGTACATCCTCATGTTTAGACAAACAACTTAATCAAGCACTTATTGCATAAATGGTTATCATGTAAGTGCTTATATATAAACTAATACTTTATCAAAAGATAAAATAAAATAAAACTGTTTTCATTTGAGCTTTAGGCTATTTTCACAAGCTATCTTAGAGAGCTTATAGAAATATGCTGAAAGAAATATACGAACATGCCAAAGATGCTTTCATAAACTCTTCCACACAGTCTCACAAATGCTTATACTAGTAAATAACTCAAATAAGCCAATCCAAACATACCCTGATAATATTTCAAAGGGTAAACCACCGTTTTAGTCCCTGAAAGTGTACGGCGCTGTCACTTTGGTCCTTGACTCAACCAAAAACCCAATTTAGTCATCAAATCATCAAAATAGTCCATAAATGATACAACTTACTGTCAAAATAATCCATGACCGTTTTAACAATAGGGGCTAAATTTATTGACGTTTTAATGATTCAAGGACTAGTTTTGATTTTTGACTGAGTCAGGGGCCAAATTGACAGCGCCCTACAATTTTAGGAACTAAAATCGTGTTTACCCTATGTCAAATATTGTGAACAATAAAACAAGTTGATATCATGACAAAAAGAGAATAAAAAGAACCTGAATTAGCAAGTTCCTTAAGCAATTTCCAAGACTGAGTTTCACGCCAATCTTGAACCAACAATTTACTCTCCATATCTTGAAGAACATCACGCAACTCTCTTTGAAAATGATCAAAGAGAGTAGGATAATGAGTACAAGCCTTCAAACACATAACTTCAAGTCCAAGTGGCATAGGAACAGCATTCAAATAAGGTTGAGCTTGAATAACAAAAGTAAGACCAGGTCCCATTTTTTGCTTCATCTCAAAAAAATCATTATCCCCTTGTAACTCAGCAGAAGCAAAATCAAAAGCCATCGATTTCATACTCTCACGAATCCAACAAACAACACTTTTTCCAACATCTTTCCAGCCAATTGGGTCACCATTAACATTCACATCAACAACACTCCTCTTGTTCATATTCTCAAAGGGTGTTTCAATTTCCCTTTGTTCTTGTTGTTCTTCCACTCCTACACCATTTCTTGTTCTTCTTCTTCTCCTTCTTTTTGTGTTACTACTCGGAAGCTTTGTTTCGTTAACGTTTTGAATGACACGATTGTGAGGTGTTGTTTTGAATGAACGTGTGCACATGATTGTGTTAACATTGTTTTTTGTTAATAAACAAAATGAGCCAAATGAAGAAGATGAAGAAAGTTTCGATTTTGATGGAATTCTACCACAGAAGAAGCATGTTGAAGTTGCTTCCATAACTGAAATCCAAAATAAAAAATTAACAATAAAAATGAAACTCAAATGAGTTTTTTATTATTAATAAGTATATTATATAAGTATTCATATTTGAGATATTTTGGATTTCATTGAATACAAAGAAAAAAGGGATTTTGAATTTGAACCGCGAAGTGTGTTTGAGGTGAGGAAGGAAAG